>NC_037681.1:31713722-31944093 GCF_003255815.1 Theropithecus gelada | reverse complement strand
GGCGCGGTGGCGGGCGCCTGTAGTCCCAACTACTCGGGAGGCTGAGGCAGGAGAATGGCGTGAACCCGGGAGGCGGAGCTTGCAGTGAGCTGAGATCGGGCCACTGCACTCCAGCCTGGGCGGCAGAGCGAGACTCCGTCTCAAAAAAAAAAAAAAAAAAAAGAATTCCAGTACTGCCCACAGTGGGATCCCAGATGCCCCCTGCTAACTGTGTGACCTTGAAAACGTTACTTAATCCCTCTGCACCTCAGCTGCCTCATCTGTAAGAGGAGGAGAATGGTAGTACCTACCTATGGCAAGCAGGATATTGGCTCCCCAAACACAGCCACACCCTAAGGCCCAGAACCTGTGAATATGTGACCTTATATAAGTGGGAAATGGCACTTTGCAGATGTGATTCAGGTTCCAGACTTTGAGATGTGGAGATAATGCTGGACAATCTGGGGGGTACAATCTAATCACATGAGTCTTTAAAAAGAAAGAGACTTTGCCATCTGTAATCAGGGATAATACAAGAAGGAGGAGGAAAAAGAAAGAGGAGAGGGAGGGTGGAGAAGGAATTCAAAGCCTGAGAGACACTTGACCAACCCTGTTGGCTTTGAAGAAAAAAGAAAGGAAGCTCCAGCCAAGAAACGTGAGTGGCCTCTAGAAGCTAGAATGGCCAACAGCTGATAGTCCTTCCCTACAGGGATCTGAATTATGCCAACAACCCAAATAAGCAAGGAAACAGATTTCTCCTGGAGCCACGGGAAAGGAATGCCGCCTTGCTGACACTTGAATCTAGCCCAGTGACACCAAAACCCATCTTCTAGCTTCCAGAACTGGAAGATAGACAATAAATGTGTGCTGTTGTAAGCCAATAGATCTATGATAATTTGTTACAGCAGCAATAGGAAGCTAATACTCTATCTCAAAGGGTTGCTGTAAAGATGAAATGAGTTTAATCTATAAAAAGAGCTTAAAACAAGGCTGGGTATTATGGTAAGTACTTAATTAATCATTTAACTTTTTTGGTGGCAGGGGGACAGGTCTCACTCTGTCTCCCAAGTTGGGGTGCCATGGTACAATCATGGCTCACTGCAGCCTCGACCTCCTGGGCTCAAGTGATCCTCCCATCTCAGCCTCTTGAGTAGCTGGGACCACAAACCCGAGGCACCATGTCTGGCTAATTTTTGTATTTTCCGTACAGATGGGGTTTTGCCATGTTGCCCAGGCTACTCCTGAACTTCTGAGCTCAAGCAATCCACCCCCATTCAGCCTCCCAAAGTGCTGGGATTACAGACGTGAGCCAATGCGCCTGGCCTCATCTAATTTTTTAATGGTGAACAAGATAAGTACACTTCGTGTTCTCACAGCACTTTCGTCTTGAGGGTGAGAGGTTAAATAATTAAACAAGTAATCAGGCCAGCCACAGTGGTTCACTTCTGTAATCACAGCACTTTGGGAGGCCAAGGCAGGTAGATCACCTGAGGTCAAGAGGTCGAGATCAGCCTGGCAACATGGTGAAACCCCCTCTCTACTAAAAAACACAAAAATTAGCCAAGCATAATGGCAGGTGCCTGTAATCCAAGCTACTCAGCAGACTGAGAGAGGAGACTCTCATGGACCCAGGAGGCAGAGGTTGCAGTGAGCCGAGATTGTGCCTTTGCACTCCAGCCTGGGCAACAAGAGCGAAACTCCATCTCAAAAAAAAAAAGAAAAAAAAAACAAGAAATCAAAAGATGTGAAAAGGCTAAAACCAGGAAATTACAGGACAATCAGAGAACACCTGGGTGACTTACTAACTTCACAGAGACCTAATAAAGACCCTCAAAGATGGTCATTTCCTATGTTCAAAATGCCAGCCTTTAATAATCCAACAAGCAGTAATATCCAGATAGCCCTTATTACCAACAATATAGGTAACTATGTCTATCTAAATTGTATTAAACTACTAGTCTGATTAAAAGAGAAAGTAATTGGTATCTTTCTATCAAACCAATTTTTGGAAGATATCTGTCAAGAAAAAGATAAGACTTTCGAGGGGATTTTTCTTTTCTATTTTCTTTTCTATTTTATTTTATTTTATTTTATTTTGTTTTGTTTTGTTTTATTTTTGAGACGGAGTCTTGCTCTGTCGCCCAGGCTGGAGTGCAGTGGCGTGATCTCCACTCACTGCAAGCTCCACCTCCTGGGTTCACGCCATTCTCCTGCCTCAGCTTTCCAAGTAGCTGGGACTATAGGCACCTGCCTCCATGCCCGGCTAATTTTTTGTATTTTTAGTAGAGATGGGGTTTTACCGTATGTTAGCCAAGATGGTCTCGATCTCCTGACCTCATGATCCACCCGCCTCGGCCTCCCAAAGTGCTGGGATTACAGGCATGAGCCACTGCGCCCGGCATGATTTTTTCATTTAAAACGTCACATGCTTATATTTTATGCATATGCACTTTTTTTTTTTTTCCATTTCATTTTACTGCCCTATCTACTGCTCAATAGACCTGGAGAACTTGCCCAAGTTCTATTCAAACTGACACCAAAATACCATCAGAATCTAATGTAAATTATTTTAGCAGGTTTGAGCCTTGATTAAAGGACATGCTGCAAATGCATCTGGAGGCCAGGACTGGATGGGTCTGTCTGCATTAACTAGGGCCATGCCATAGACCCCCACCTGCACCCCACCCCCTGCCCGCCCCCTGCCCACTGCAGCAGCAGCAGTCCTGTGCACAGATAAAGCCGCATCTCGTTCGACGCCCTGACCCTAGGTTTCTGGAGCTCAAAACTCAGCGTCTGAGATACAACGACAAGCTCCAGAGAGAAGAATAGCAACCTTTTCCTACTGAAAAGAAAGGAAAACACAGTCACCTTACCCAAACAGCCCAAAATACCTTTAAATGAGCATGACTACTTTCACCTATACACTAATTTTTTTAATGTGTTCATCTTCAACTTTCAATGATTGCAAAGTCATAAATTCCACCCAAATGGATCTCCATGCTCCTCCTGACCTTGACATCAGACAACTGGAAGGAGGCCTCAGTTTTCTCAGCAGCTTGTCCACTCCATTGCAGACCATAAAAGAAAACTATTGCCTAAAAATTAGCATGCATATTCCACTTTGTTAGTTATTGCATCCTTTATTCCTTTGCTCTTTAAGAAATAGCACTAAGTTACCTCTCTAGCAAAATGCCCACAGTCAAGAGGAAACAAAAAGCTAACCCACTCCTTGGAAAACTCTCTGGGTATTGTGAAGCTACCAGTATCTTTCAATTGCTGCTAAAGATGCTTCACTACTAGTTGTTAAATGTAACAACCAAGAATTACATTAGCACAAAATCACTCTGGCTCCCACACCTCATAGCCAAGACCCTGTTCCCACAGCTAACATCAATCCACCTTCAGACCAAGCCCCTTCCTCTTTTTTTTTTTTTTCAAGTCTACAGCACCGGGTCTCCCAGGCGGTCTCCCATCCAAGTACTGATCAAGCCAACCCTGCTTAGCTTCTGAGACCAGACACATTCAGAGTGGTCCGGCCATACCCCTCTCTCTTTGTAAGGAAAAGCACCTGAGCTGGCTGGGAGGGAGGTGGTCACAAAAGGCAGTCCAAAAAGCAGGCGCCTGGGTTTGAGCAGAGGTAGCCAAATGGTACAAGGCAGGAGCAGCACCTTCAGGCAGTGACTGCGCAACACCGCCTCGGACAAGGCACACAGGATGGTGCTGCTGAAAGGCAAAGGGCAGGGAGGCCAAAGGCAGCAAGGAAGAGGGCCAGCCTGGCCCTGGAGGGGTCCACAGGACACGACCCCAGCCTATACCCAAAATCTCACTCATCCAAGTGACCCTAGGGCCACTGCTCACACCAGGGAACCTTCCAGACACAGCGGCAGAGAGAGCCACTGGAATAACAAGCAGTGGTCACATCATCCATGTCCCATATTAAGGAGCTTGGACTGGATCCTAATCCTCTGCTCTGTTCCCAGAAGGGCTTCCCCAAAGCAATGCTCCCAGCCTCACAGCCCTCGCCACCCCACTGCCCATGGAAGAGAAAGGTCTGTCTCAGCAGGAGATGGAAGCCGCTCCTCTTTCCTCCTCTAGGTAGAATGAATCCAGTGAGAGCCTGTTAGCACAGAGACTTTGTCTCTCTTCCTTGCTGGTGTGCGGCAGTTTCCTAGGTAACTTCAGTGCGGATCTTTCCCTTAGATGGACGGCCCCAAGGTCCATCCTGAAGGGAGGGAATCAGGAGTTGGGGCGGGGAGCTTGGGCATTTGGCCCTCACGCCTCAACCGCATGGGCCCACAGCCTTAGTAACAAAGGTGAGATTCTGATCTCCATCCGCCTGACTCCTATGTCAATTATAGCTGGGACTTGGGACAGGGAAGGGGAGAGTCACTTATTAGCTCCCGAGGAAACACTGCAGGGTTTGAAGACCCTGGGTGATGTGACCAGACATGTTCTAGAAGACATTCAAGGATGCACTGGTGGGAATCTGGTCTGCATGGAGACCTGGGAGAAGCCAGTTATGACAGTCCAGCTGAGGATGGCACCAGAACAATCAGGGCAAGATAGAAGAGAATAGATTGTCCCCAAACACACACACACCCACACACACACACACACACACACACACACACCCCACAGGAAAATCTACAGCACTAGGTAATTACCTGGTTGTGGGGGCAATGAAAGATTCCCAAGTCTCGGTAGATGGCGTCAAAGAGTTGAGGAGAAACTGGACTAAGGAGAAAAAGCTGGGTTCATTTTGGACGTGGTGCTCTGGGAGGACCCCCAGCAAGCAGGGTGATGTCCAAGTCTAAAGATGGGGTGTGAAATAGACAGCACTTGTTCCTATGGTTCACATGACATCCACCATGTCCCGCCACAGAGGCCATCTACCTATTTTCACTTTCAATGCCCAGATTCCGGATTTGCCAAGCCAGTTTGAAAATAAACCACTGAGCTCTAATGAGCTTTTCTCTGGTTGTGTTTCTGCGGCATGCCCGAAGTGCTGCCTTGCCTGGCTAAATCTGCCTCCCTAAGGAGCTCCACACGGGCCTCCAAGCACAAAGCCTGGAGTGGTTGAAAGAATTTACTCTGCCCCTAGGAGTCTGAAGTGTTTCACAAAACCCTACCAGGCTGAATTAAGAAGAATGCCAGAGGATTTTAGCCTTTGCTCTCAGAGAAATACGCTGTCACCTCCTGTTCCCGGAGGAGGGACTGATGAAGGATCACTCTGGCCTGAGAACATCTGCTCTGCCCTTTTAGGCAGCATCCCTCCTGGGAGACACAGGAGGGGACGGGGTTGTGGCCACCTTGAAGCCACCAGGTCAGTGCCCCTGCCCTCCCCCTGCACTCGGGCTCCCAGGGAGAGCCTCACATCTCACAGGGCTTCCAGCAGAGGAAGCAGCCAGACAGTGCCAGAGAAAACCTCGGAGAGGCAGAAACACAATGGAAAAAGACAGAGTGGGAGGTTGCCTCACTCACATCTACACTATTTAAGACTTCTAAAAAACACAACAATAACAACCTAATTTCTTCTTGGAGAGTCTCAGGCTTGCAGATAATGACATCTTCATTCATTCATTCTTTCCTACTTAGCACATTTTCCTCTCACTACCCCTAGACTCTGCTCTTTGAGTGCATCATCCGTATCCAATTCAATCTCTGTTCCCTCTGCACTGGCCATAATACCTGGTATGTTGTACTGTTTGGAGAACACCTACTGAAAGACTGAATGAGTGAGTGGGTGTGTGCATGAACAGATGGATGGATGGATGGATGGATGGGAGGATGGATACCTGGATGGATGGATGGATGGATGGATGGATGGATGGATGGATGGATGGTGGAGGAAGAGATGGGAAGATGGATACATGAGTGGATGGATGCATGGATGGATGGGTGGGTGGGTGGATGGATGGACGGATGGACAGATGGACGGACAGACGGACGGATGGATGGATGGACAGATGGATGGATGGATGGATGGATGGATGGATGGATGGATGGATAGATGGATGGATGGATGGATGGATGGATGGATGGATGGATGGATGGATGGACGGATGGTAGAGGAAGAGATGGGAAGATGGATACATGCATGGATGGATGGATTCGACTAATAGCTTTTAAGTGCCCACTCTGTGCCAAGCACAGCGCTAAGCACTGGGCATACAGAGATGGCAGAGGGACTCACAACCTAGTAGGGGGAAATGCCATATTCCTAAGCTAATACATGATAAATGTTATAACAAGGAGGAGAGAGCAATGGACTGAGCACAGAGGGGTTGTGCAGATTGAGCCCCAAAAGAAGCAAAGGATCTCTTGGCACCTGGTTCAGAATGTGCCTTCCCAAACCTGCAGTGGCATTCCTTTGACCCAACTGAAACCTCCAAAGTTCATTCCAGTTCTTTCCCTCTAAAGAGCCCTCTGTAATCAACACCCCTCCCCTTTGGCTTGACAAACATTGCTGAGGGTCAAGCCCCTCCCCAAGACAGCAGTTACATAGTACATACATCTGAGGACACAATGCTGACATCTGATTGTGGAAACGTGGTGTGGCATGGTAGTGGATGCTGGCAAAGGGGTGTAGTGGGAATGGTGTAGGATTCAGAGTCAGAGTCTCCAACTGGTGAATCCCAAGTTCATCAATGCAATAGCAAACTTGGGAACGTAACTGATTTTCTCTGACTCTCGCTTTTTCCATATTTATGTGGGTAACATGGTAATACATACAGAGTAGTGTTGTTTAAAAGACTGAATGAGAACTCTATGTAAATAAGCCAGCACCATATCTGGTACACACACATTTGGCCCTCAATATTAATCGCCTATTTCCTGCTTCCTGGGATTTGGAGACACCATTTCTTTTCCATTACCTTTTGTCATGTAGATTCAATTCTATCCCATCTAGTCCAGTCTCCCAATCAAAAATATTCCTCCCTCCACCCATCCCCACCCTCTCCGCAGTGATCCAGCTCCTATGCTGTTGGAGCGAGTAGGAGATTAATCTTCATCCTCTCCTATTAGGATGTGAGCTCCTAAGGGCAGAGGCCAGGTTATGCAGCTCTATAACCCCGAAGCCTAGCTCAGTACCTGCCGCAGATAACTACTCAGAAATTATTGGCTGAAGAAACACAAGTTATGCTGGTGATGCCAGTATTACTACAGCCCGTGTGAGTGCATCCTACCAAGCCAGGATGTCCAGCCAATATGTCAATATCGGTACCAAGAAGGACCAGGCCTGGAAGAGCACTTCATACACCCTGGGGACTAAATAAATGTGAGTTATTACAAGGAAGTCACTGTTCTTTTTTTTTTTAAAGCAAGACTGAAAACCATCAATTAACTAGAATGATCAGGAAATTGGGTGTTGCTGCTGATTTAAGTTTCTGGCAAGTCAAAATAAATCTCCAAGCCAGGACTATAGAATTTCAGAAAAGGGAGAAAATTCTACCAGCTAAGGAGATCAGGGAAGGCTTCCTGAAAGAAGCAGGCCTTGAAGGATGACTAAGTGGTTCCCTATAAACCCCATACTGGGCTAGACTAAGAGAATCTAATTTGTGGCAAAGATCTTGAGGGTTGCTCTTGGACAAAGTAATTACCATGACCCTGAGCTGCTTTGAACTTCCTTCCCTGAGATGCCCATCCTTTGATTCTGGGATTGAAATCCATGAGGGTGACATACAGGTCCTTACTGTTCCCACACAAGGACAAAGGAGAGACGCCCACTCACCTCTGTCAGGGATATGAGCTGCGAGTGCCTCACAGACCTCCAGGACAGCTGAAAAATGTCCTTATGTGGGAAAATAAAGAGGACAGACAGATTTGATTCATCCTCGGGGCATTCTAGAACCATAGCCAGCCTGCTTACACAGTCGTCATTATGAATACAAATAGGAAAACAATCAGACCCAATTAAGTCCATTTTTCTTAAGCTTTGCACTTCAGCTCCAGAAGAGAGTAGTTTCATCTTTATCAAAATCTCCATTCCCAGGCGGACGGTGTGTTGAAAGAATCCATAACTCTTTCTCTTCAGCCCACAGGTTCCTTCACCCTCACTGCCCCAGCAACTGAAGGAAGGTCATTTTGACCTGATTATCTTTGTCTATAAGTCTTAAGCCATATTCGCCTAAGCAAAACATGAAATTACTTAAGCTGCGTAAAATGCCTCCTAAGTCTCATTCTTTTCTCAGGATTCTTCAGATCCCACGAGGGTCACTGAAAACATGCCATGTGTTGGGCACAGTGAGCCTTTCAACAGCTGTGTGAGATAAGAGGTCTTATCCCCTTCGTCACACAGGGAAAGTGAGGCTTGATTTGAGCAACCAGCTCCTGTACTAGCTGGCAGGGTGTGGGGCACACAGCCCAACCCAGGGACCCACGCCAAGCTCACTGCACCTTCCACCAAAACAGAGTAATCTTCAACAGTCCTTGGTCTAAACACACACTAGTCATTTTTTCTAAAGCTTTAGGAAACACACACGTTTCCCCTTGCTTCAATGTTGCCAGGAAAATCCTTGCAGAAATCACACTCATCGCATTTATTACTAAATACCCAGGGCATAGCACATAGTAAGCACTCAATAAATATTTGTTAAGTGAATTTTTACTTAATAGGAAAGTACTTAGCTCCTTTTTTCTAAATTTTCTACTTCAGCCCCATAAGAATTATAATTTCTCTCTTCGGGTTTTACTAAGTTAAATGATGATTCCCAAGACACAAATTCCTCCCAATGAGATAGTGGTCAACTTTTTAAAATGAAAAGAATTTGAAGACAGCTTTGCTGGAGGTGATGGTGGCACAACATTGTGAATGTACTAAACACCACTAAATTGTTCACTTTAAAATGGTTAATTTTATGTTATGTGAATTTCATGTCAATTATTTTAATGTATTTCCAGCACTGTTCCCGAATATAACTCCATTGCCAGTGCCCTGGGAATTCCACTCACTACAGGCTAGAAATAGCTGAGTAACAGAAAGCAATGAGACTGGACCAAGATTTTTTCAGGAACACAGACAGCAAAGTAACAGTCAGGGAGAAAGGGGCGGTGCGCAGTAATAACAGTCACACCCATCAAGGTCTCCTCCAACGACCAGCGCTGGGCCAGGCATCTGAGGTGTGTCATCTCACTGAATCCCCACATCAACTCTAGAGGCAGGACCCCTGTTCTCCCCAGTTCACAGTGAGACTAGGTGTCTAAAATACACAGCAAACATGCTGAGTGTTTGCTTTGGGCTATATGAAAGCCCACTGTGCAGTATAGAGGAACCCCATTCTCCTAAGCTCAGGGTCTCGGCAGTAGGCAGGTTCCTGGATGAGGATGAGAAGCAGTGAGACCTGAATGCTGCTCTCCTGTGCAGACGCCCTCCTCTCACCGGGTCACCTTCAGAAGGCATGCTGCTTCCTCATCTGGACACATCCAAGTTCTCCAAAATGGAGTTCCTGTTACCTTCTCCACCCACCCCTAATATGCTATGGCTCCAGCCAGCCTTTCCCTGAACTCACACTCCCATCTTGTCTCCGTGCCCAAAGTTTACCCCCGCTAGAATGCCATCCCCTGCTCTGTTCTTACTCCCCATTCACTCTGAGGGATGTAGAGCCAAAAACTGTCTTCCTAGTTCTGCTTTGCTGGCTATGCAATCTGGGGAAAAATGTAACTTCTCTGAGCCTCAGCTCTCCAGCCATAAAATGGGGGTGATTGTGTAGCACCCAAAAAACTATGACCCCTAGAAAAATGCTTCACTGGATGATGGACAGTGTGATCTTTTCATCCGAGCCTGGCTACCCATGGCCATTCACCAGGAAAAAGCTTCGTTCTCGTAAAGACCGCTGGGAGGAAGTGAGCCTGACACCCCATGCCTGCCCTCACCACTGGCCCTGCAGAGGCCAATGTGAAGAGTTCACGCTGGCCAAAGCTGGGCAATTTGAGCACCAAAACAAATAAATACTTTGCCAGATTAGGCACACTGACTGTGTTTTTAAATATCCATACGTTCATAATCGGCCAGGCATGGTGGCTCATGCCTGTAATCCCAGCACTCTGGGAGGCAGAGGCAGAGATGGGCAGATCACCTGAGGTCAGGAGTTCGAGACCAGCCTGCCCAACATGGCAAAACCCTGTCTCTACCAAAAATACAAAAAATAGCTGGGTGTGATGACAGGTGCCTGTGATCCCAACTACTCGGGAGGCTGAGGCAGAATTGCTTGAACCCAGGAGGCAGAGGTTGCAGTGAGCCACAATAGCACCACTGCACTGCAGCCTGGGTGACAAGAGTAAGACTCCATCTCAAAAAAAAAAAAAAAAATCCGTATGTCCATAATAATATTGAAAAAAGAAAAAGAAACTAACACTGGGTCAGCTTTGGAGGATGCTAGGAAATGAACTCATATCCTGAAAACTGGTAGATAGAGGAAAAGAACCAAGCCTTCCTCCTGCCTTTCCTGTGTGAGCAGTATTTTCAAGTAACCAAACCATTGATGAGGACAATTTCTTTATAATAGAATTCCAGCGAGTATATGAAGAAGGAATTATAAATTAGGGTACCATCATTTTACAACTCCTAACGAAATCACGGATCTTAGCAGTGACTGGCAATTGGGGCTAAATCCGATGATGAAAGATTGAAGGGGGAATTTTAAGATGGATAGATCAGGCTGATGGTTACTGAAACTACTAACATTACACAGAGAGAAAAGCGGATTGCATCCTGCCATGGTGCAATATGAGGTACACACCATCACTCTGGCATCTTCTCACCAGATATTAAATCTGAATCTGATCCAGTCCCTACATCAAACTACTGATTTACTGAATATACAGGGACAAAGATACACATTAAACAACAGCTGAGGGATGCAATCAGCAAAGTCCAGTAAGTAGGGAATTCCAAGGGACCAGTGACCACGTGTTTTCAACAAATAAATGGCAAGAAAAAAAACTGTTATAAATCAAAAGAAACCTAACAGGCATCTCAATAAAAAGCAATGCATGGACATGTTATTGGATCCTGATTCTAGCAAACAGACCAACTGCAAAAACATGTTAATGAAATAAGGGGAAATTGAATTGTCTTAGCCCATTGGAGCTGCTCTCACAAAGTATCTTAGATCAGCTAATTTATGAACAACAGAAATTCATTTCTCACGTTCTGGAGGCTGGGAAGTCCAAGGCTATGGCACCAGCAGACTCGTGTCTGGTGAGGACTCGGTCTCTGCTTCAAAGATGGTGCCTTCTCACTGCGTCCTCACATGGTGGACAGGGCAAGTAGGCTCCCTCAGAACCTCTTTTCTAAGGATGCCAATCCCATTCATGAGGGCAGAGCCTTCATGATCTAACCTCCTCCTAAAGGCCCACCTCTTAATACTGTCACACTAGGGATTAGGCTCCAACATATAAATTTTAGGAGGACACCAACATTCAAACCATAGCTAACATTAACTGGATACTTGGTATAATAAGGCATTACTGCTAATGTTTTTTAGGTGTGATAACGGTATTGTGGTAACTTTTTTTTTTTTAAGAGAATACCTTTAGAGATACACATAAAAGCATTTTTGGATGAAAGGATATACCTGGGATTTGCTTCAAATAATCTAACAAAGAAAAAAAAATGTGTGCAGTGTAATAAAACAAAATCGCCCATATGTTGCTAATTTTTTAAATCTGGAAAATGCATATATGGGGGGCTCATAAAAATATTCTCTTTTCTTTTGTGTGTGTTTAAATTTTTCCATGATAAAAGCCTTAAAAAGGAGAAAAAAGTGAATATGGTCCTGCAACCTTTGGACTTAGGGGGAATTATGATAGAAAGAAAAATTTGGATTCACCTTTAGGCCAGAGATGTCTTCGTGTTTTGGAAGACAGCCTCGGCGGACATTTTGGGTAGGCAATGGCAATGGTGGAGGTTGTGGCAAACAATGATTTGAAACACTATGGATCTAGAAAGAAAAGTCTTCAACACAGTGCAAGCCAAATCTCTAAAGTTTATGTTGGCTTTAAAAGGATATTTGTTTTATTTTGTTTCATTCTAAATACAAGTGTAGACTACACTGTCCTGGAAAATGACTGTTTGTTCTTGGGAGGATTATGTACATTCTTGTTCAAGCAGCAAGCCACATAAAAGGGGAGTGGCCAGGCAAAGATGTCAGGAAGTACACAAAACAAACCTTCGCCACACTGGGGAAAGGCCAGAAAGGAGCCCAGCCTGAGGCTGCCAAGGCATGTGCAAAGCCCGTTCTGCTGAAGACCCACGCAGGGCGCTGTTCTTTGTTGGAAAATGAAGGATCTGGGAAATATTCCAACGCCAGCCTCGTGTGTCCCAGATGCATGGGATGGTGAGGGTGGTTGCAGAAGTAATTTTTTGTTTTGGTGCTCAAATTGCCCAGTTTTGGCCAGCGTGAACTCTTCACATCGGCTTCTGCAGGGCCAGTGGTGAGGGCAGGCATGGGGTGTCAGGCTCACTTCCTCCCAGCAGTCTTTATGAGAATGAAGCTTTTTCCTGGTGAGGCCAACCCCTGGATTAAGTGGAGGGTTTTCCTGGAGGAAATAGAAATTCAAACTGCCATGAGCCCCTGGAGAAGGAAGATCTAGGGATAGAATTGGACTGGGGCACAAGCCTGCGGTATGGGACTGGGGCCACACTGGGGAGAGGCTGAAGGGCCTGGAAGAGCTCAGTGTCTATCTGTCTGTCTGTTTCTAGAAGAAAGAAGAAAGAAGGAGAAGGAGGAGAAGGAGGAGACGGAGACGGAGATGGAGACGAAGACGAAGACGAAGACGAAGACGAAGAAGGAGACGAAGGAGACGAAGGAGACGAAGAAGAAGAAGACGAAGAAGAAGAAGACGAAGACGAAGACGAAGACGAAGAAAGCAGACCTCTACCATAGGAGAAATGGACTAGAAGCTGTCTAGAAGTCTCTGAAAACAATATAGTTAGTACATGGCTTTATGTTTTTTGGCCTATAATTCCCTCCTGGGATAATTTCCTCAATGTATTACTGTAAACAATGCAGCCTGTGTTTAGATGAGTTAATGGAGAGAATTAAAGAAAGGCCCAGAATCCTCAGTAAAAATAATTCACGAAAGGAAAAGGCAGCTGCCTTCTCACCCACTCCAAGGCCTGTGTGATGGCAGCAGCAACAGCTCCCCTCAGTCCTGTGGTGTCAGGACTCCAGGGTAGAGTAGGGACCAGAGAGGGACAGACTCAGTGTGAACACAGCTGATGGGGACACCAGGCAACCAGCTCCACCCAGAGCCTCCAAGGGCAGGAAGGACTCTGAGAAGCAGGAGGCCCGTGCCTGGACAGGCAGCAACTCCATGCCAGGAGACTCCCTTATTAGTCAAAATAATACCCATTTGATAGAACTGCAAGGGCTGGGCAAGGTTTCTGAACTAATAAAACACAGAATGCAGTATGCATGTTCACTCTTGGTTTCTTGATACCAAATATAAATTACCTGATCTAGTGCCTGCACCAGAGTAGGCAGTCACTACAGGGCCACTTTTGATGCTATTATTATTATGTTGCCGTTATCGTTTTTCAGTTTACGGGTTTTTTTTTTTTTTTTTTTTTTTTTGAGTCTCGCTCTGTCACCCAGGCTGGAGGGCAGTGGTGCAATCTCGACTCACTATAACCTCCACCTCCCGGGTTCAAGCAATTCTCCTGCCTCAGCCTCCAGAGTAGCTGGGATTATAGGCACCTGCCAGCACACCCAGTTCAGTTTTGTATTTTTAGTAGAGATGGGGTTTCGCCATGTTGGCCAGGCTGGTCTCAAACTCCTGACATCAGGTGATCCGCCCACCTCAGCCTCCCAAAGTGCTGGGATTACAGGCATGAGTCACCTGTTACTGTTGTTGTTACTACAATTAATCATAAGAAAATACCAATGCTTGTGATATCACCTGCCAAGAAAACTGGTATAAAGAGAAGGATTATTTCTTTTTAAATTTCTTTGTATAATAAGTTATTATTACTGTGTACTTTTGTATCAAAATCAGCAACATTCTTTCATTGCTTCATGCAAAATATAAAGGAATGTAACATACGTTGTATTTAACTTGAGTGAATTCTTGATCCTGAAAGTTCTGAAAAACAAAGTGTGATACCCACAGTACAGTGCAGTCTGTCACTGCACACTGCAGTGTGTGTGGAGTATTAGGGGCTGGCGGATGGCTCCTCCCCAGGATGGAGAGTGCAGAGCTCAGGGTTCCACGCTACTCTGCTGCTCTGACTCTGGTCATTCTGCCAGTTCCCGAGCCTCCCCAGACTTCCATGATTTCATCCCCAGCACACATCACATTTTATCATAATGAACTTTCAAGACATGAAGGAAGGGAAGACGGGACTGTATGACCATTTCTAAATACTTTGGGGAAATCCACCTCCAATTCCTAACCAATCTCAAAGGCAGATGGTCTAATAGAAAATAATAAACACACCAACTAAATCTCTACTCTTTTCCCCTGGCCACAGAGAATGGCCACCTAGCTTTCTCATCACCTAATGAACAAAATTCCCACTGGTCTGAATATGCTAAGGCCTGCCAAGGAGATCATGGGAAGAGAAGCTCTGATTCCTGGGCCTCAGGCGCTCTCACCATTGGCCTCCCTGAAGAAAAGGTGTCACTGGTTCCTCTCAGGCGATGACCACAAGCCCAGTCCCCAGATAAACCATTCGGCCCTGGCTCAGCTACATGGCAACTACCTGTTGACACATTACCAAACCACGCTTCTCAAGGACAGGAAATTCCAGCATCTATACTCAACCATGAGATGATTTGCTGTGACTAGAAACATTACTCCAAGGCCACAGAGAATGTTAGACCCCGTGAGCACAGGGACCACGTGCACTGGGCTCACAGGTCTGTTTCTGGTGCCTGACATACTGAAGGTGCTCAATAAATATTTGTTGTAGCAATAAACAAACACAACAGGCTTTGATCCCCAGCCCTGTCACTTCTTCACTGTAGAACCATTAGTAAATTGCTCTGCCTCTCTGCACCCTGCATCACCGCTGAGAGTTTGCTGATGTTAAACATTATCCTTTTTCCTGATTTAATATTTATTTACAGCATGCCTTACTACTGCTTTACTTCCGAAGTTTGTTTACAAGTTAGTTGGAACACCTTTATTTTTTTCTAAGACAGGGTCTCACTCTGTTGCCCAGGCTGGAGTGCAGTGGTGTGATCACAGCTCACTGCACCCTCGTTCTCCTGCGCTCAAGCAATCCTCCCACCTTAGCCTCCCCAGTAGCTGGGACTACAAGTGCACATCACCACGCCCGGTTAATTTTTTATTTTTATTTTTTGTAAAGACCAGGTATCCCTATGTTGGCCAGCCTGGTCTCAAACTCCTGACCTCAGGTGATCCTCCTGCCTTGGCCTCCCAAAGCATGGGATTATAGGCATGAGCCACTGCACTCAGCCTGAACACTTTCATTGTTTTTATAATTTAATGATTTGTTATTATTGAATTCTTCACATCCCTGAGGATGTGGGACAAACTCTCAGAGAACTGCTTGTGTGAAAAACTCTAGCTCTGTCCAGGGTGGCCAGGGACAGTGTAAGGACGAGTGGCTGGAGAGACAGGAAGGAATTGGCAGGCACCATGATCGAATGTGCTCTCCACTGCAAGAGCACGCAGAGCCATTAAGAGAGACTGTAAGCACAGGAGAAGCATGATCAAGTGCAGGCTGGGAGACTGACTGACACTCCCCTCGCTGTTGTCCCCATCTCTGTGGAATGTGATGACACCCGCCGGGCGCGGTGGCTCACGCCTGGAATCCCAGCACCTTGGGAGGCTGAGGCGGGTGAATCACTTGAGGTCAGGAGTTCAAGACCAGCCTGGCCAACATGGTGAAACCCTGTCTACTAAAAATACAAAAATTAGCTGGGTGTGGTTCACGCTCCTGTAGTCCCAACTACTTAGGAGGCTGAGGCAGAAGAATCACTTGAACCTGGAAGACGGAGGATGCAATGAGCTGAGATGGCATCACTGCACTCTAGCCTGGCAACAGAGCAAGACTCTGTCTCAAAAAATAATAATAAAATAAAATAAAAAGAATGTGATCACCCCTATCTTGCAAGGCAGTTTTTGCTCAGAGCCAAAAAGGTGGCCCAAAGTGTGTTGTGTCTGGCACAAGAAAGGGCTCAATGAATAGTGTAGGAATGAAAACCAAAAAGTAATGTCCAATTATTTATAACGGCCAAAAAGTAGAAATAACCCAAATGTCTATCAACCAATATTTGGAAAAACAAAATGTGATCTATCCATACAATGGAATGTTATTCAGTCAGTAAAAGGAATAAAGTGCTATTACATGCTACAACATGGATGAAACTTGAAAACATTACACCAGGTGAAAGAACCTACACACAAATATACGAAACGTCCAAAATAAGCAAAATCCATGGAGACAGAAAGTAGATTCGTGGTTTCCAAGCAAGGAAGGAATGGAAACTACCTGCTCATAGACACAAGGTTTATTTTTGGGTAATGGAAGTATTTTGGAGTTCATGGAAGTGGTGGCATGACTTTGTAAATCTACTAAAAATCACTTCAATATAGTGAGTTTTATGTTATGTGAATTATATCTCTATTAAAAATTGCTTTAACAAATTGCTTTAAAGACGCCCATCCACAGTTTCACTTTTCATAGTTTCAGTTTTCCAAGGTCTGAAAATATTAAATGAAAAATTCCAAAAATAAGTCATAAATTTTAAATTGCATGTCATTCTTAGTAGCATGATGAAATCTCCCACCTTCCCGCTCCATCCCATCGAGGATGTAAATCTCCTTTGTCCAGAGTGGCCACACTGTGGATACCACCCACCCTTGACCACTAGTCACTTATGACCCATCTCAGTTCTCATGTCAACAGATCACAAGAAGAAGGGGGAGTACAGTACAGTAAGAGACAGAAGGAGAGAAACCACAATCGTTTAACTTTTATTACAGTATATTGCTATAATTGTTCTATTTTATTATTAGTTGTTAATATTTTACTGAGCCTAATCTATAACTTAAAATTTACCTTAGGTGTGTATGTATAGGAAGAAACACTATATATATAGAGAGAGAGAGAGAGAGTGCAGTACTATCCATGGATTCAGGCATCCACTAGGAATCTTGGAGCATATATCCCATGGACAAGAGGAAACTACTGGAATGCTGAATATTGTGGAAAACTTGTTAAAGTCAGAATATGTAATAGGCAATAAACAGGAAGGTTATCTTGCTCTGCTAACCCTCAGATAACCAGACGTGAGCAATCTCACCAGCAATCAAAGCTCGAATCATCATTCCACACTTGGAAAGTGGCCAAAATTAAGAAGCCCAACAATATTTAGTGTTGGCAAAAATGTGAGGGAAGAAGCACTTATCCACCACCGCCAGGCATGTATTAGTCTGGCCACACCAGCGAGCAATTTGGCAGTGCCTACTCAAAGTGGAAGTGCACATACCATGTAACCCAGCAATTCCGCTCCTAGAAACTCCCCTACTGAGACACGAAGAGATACAAAAGGATGATTAGAGCAACATTTGTCATAATATTATAAAAAAGAAAACAATGAAAATGTCTACCATTAGAGGGATAAAAAGAAAACAGTGATACCAAATACCAAAGATCAGCTAAAATGAACTACATCTATCAATAATGTGAATATGAACAATGCCATTTACAACCCCCCAAAAATGTAAGCACTCAAAGCAATAGATACAGATTTATGTAATAAACGTGTGAAAATCTGGGCAGAAACAAGCCACACCACACTCATGAGAATTGTCCCTCTGGGATGACGGAGGAGAAAAGGGGACTTCCCCTCATCAGGAACGTTTCTTTCTTTTTACTGTCTGGGGCCATTTACAACAGCCAAGCCAGATGGGGAAATAAGACAAGAGTGGTTTCTGCAAGCCCCACATGACTAGAACATTAGTCTCCTCATCCTCTGAAAGTCACTCTTACCAGGCACCTCTGCAGTAGCCTCCCTTTCTCCTTTCCAACATGAGCCATGAAGCTGGACAGCCCCATAGCAACAACACAGACTAGAGGTCGGATGGACTTCATATGAATCTCAGTTCCACCCCTTCCTCTCTGTGTGGCCTTGTCACTGGGGCTTTCTAAGCCCCCATTCCTCAACTATGAGACAGTAACAAAACTCACCTCCTGACTTGTTAACACAGTTAAATTATGTAATCCTTCCACCTGTGACATCACTACAGGAAGTGCTCCAGATAAAATAACACATAAAATAGATGTAGACACATAATAAAGTACTTGGTACAATATTTGAGGTCAATAAATATTTTCATATTTGTATATAAAATAGATAATAAAGTAAGAGTTTATCTTGCTCCTTGCAAGTTAAACTGTCTTGTAAATAGTTATTTGCTCCTTTAATAGTTTATCCAAATAAAGATAAACTATTAAAGGAGCAAATATGTGATCTGAGGAAAGCCCCAAATTGCACTAGTTCTGTAAAATGAAGAAGAAATCCGGCCAGACACAGTGGCTCATGCCTGGAATCCCAGCACTTTGGGAGGCCAAGGCAGGCAGATCACTTGAGCCCAGGAGTTCAAGAGCAGCCTGGGCAACATGGCGAGACCGCATTTCTAAAAAAAAAAAAAAAAAAAAAAAAAAACAAAAATTAGCCAGGTGTGGTGGTGCATGCCTGTAGTAACAGCCACTGAGGAGGCAGAGGTGGGAGGATTGCTTAAGCCAGGGAAGTCAAGGCAATGAGCTGTGACCATACCACTGCACTCCAGCCTAGGCAACAGACTGAGACCCTGTCTCAAAAAAAAAAAAAAAAAAGAGGGCCAGATGCGGTGGCTCATGCCTGCAATCCCAGAACGTTAGGAGGCCAAGGCAGGCAGATCACCTGAGGTCAAGAGTTTGAGACCAGCCTGGCCAACATGGTGAAACCCCGTCTCTACTAATAATACAAAAATTAGCCAGGCGTGGTAGTGCACACCTGTAATCCCAGCTACTCAGGAAGCTGAGGCAAGAGAATCACCTGAACCCAGGAGGTGGAGGTTGCAGTGAGCTGAGATCATACCACTGCACTCTAGCCTGGGTGACAAGAGCAAAACTCCATCTCACAAAAAAAGAGGAAATCCAGGCTCTAATAAGTAAGAAATCAGTTCAGCACAAACATAAATAAAAAGGGAACTCTGAGTATGATGCTTGAAAATTAACAAAACACAGCAAGGACCTCACAGGAAGTAGGCACTTCACGTGTGTTTGAGGTTGGACACATCTTGAAATTATCTTCCTAAAAAATACAAAACAGCATATAAAAACGGCACCTTGGTCAGGCGCAGTGGCTCACGTCTGTAATACCAGCACTTTGGGAGGCCGAGGCAGGCATATCACCTGAGGTCAGGAGTTCGAGACTAGCCTGGCCAACAAATTGAAACCCAGTCTCTATTAAAAATACCAAAATTAGCCTGGCGTGTGGCACACACCTGTAGTCCCAGCTACTTGGAAGGCTGAGGCAGGACAATCGCTTGAGCCTGGGAGGCAGAGGTTGCAGTGAGCCAGCCTGGGCAACAGAGCAAGACTCTGTCTCAAAAAAAAAAAAAAAAAAGCAGCACCTTCTGTCTTAAATGAGCCGGGTCACGGTAACTCGGAGATCAGCAGCAAATGTGTCTAAAACATTTCAGGATCAAGAATCCCACCTGCCCTCTCGGGCCCACCTTTCTGCCTCTCAGCTCCCCACCACCACTGCTTCGATTTACTCAAAATACCCATGACATGACGGGATAAATGCAAAGTCAGCAGGGAACACAGCTGATTAAATAGTGTCCCTTCAGGAAAAAAACTGAATGTGTTCACTGGCCGAAGCTGCAGTACTCAGTTCAGGTCCCATGGGTACCCAGATGATGGATCCCTGATTCCTGCCCTCAAGGGACTGGGCAGTGGAGGAAAGGCAGAGCTTGTCACTACCTTATCTAAGACCCTGAGATGGGACCCTGGCTCTGTACCACATTCAAGTCATGTCATACTTTGAACTGGGGAGTGAAATGGTGTCTCCTGAACTGCTAGCCTTTCTTACATCTCATGCTAGCATTTCAACCCAACTGCAGTTTGCCCGTCACTCTCTCCACTTTCTGTTTCGTTTATTCTGCCATTGCTCTTACTCTGACTTGCTCTCACAGATGTCCCGTAGTTGGTTGGGAATCTTAACATTCCCTGCTGTCAATATGTAAAGTACCCATTATTTGCTCATGAAAACTGAGCAAAGCTCTGTGGTTCCCGCTTTCCCAGCTGCTGAAACCATCTTCCCTAACAAGTAACAGTCCGTTACTTGAAGGACACATTTGAGTCTTTCCTGTAAATCAAGTAGGTAATTTTACTTGCAACATTTTTGTTGCTGCAATAAGAATACTTTACTAATCAGGCCAGCCCAGTGGCTCGTGCCTGTAATCCCAGCTGGGATGCCGAGGCAGGTGGATCCCTTGAGGTCAGGAGTTCGAGACCAGCCTAGCCAACATGGGGAAACCCTGTCTCTATTAAAAATAAAAATTAAAAAAATGGCCAGGCACGGTGGTTTACTCTGGTAATCCCAGCACTTTGGGAGTCCAAGGCGGGCGGATCACCTGAGTCAGGAGTTCAATAGCCTGGCCAACATAGTGAAACCCTGTCTCTACTAAAAATATAAAAATTATTCAGGTGTAGTGGCACATGCCTGTAATCCCAGTGACTCAGGAGGCTGAGGCAGGAGAATCACTTGAACCCGGGAGGCGGAGGTTGCAGTGAGCTGAGATCACGCCACTGCACTCCAGCCTGGGCAACAGAGTGAGACTTCATCTCAGATAAATAAATAAATAAAATTTTTAAAAAATTAGCCAGGCATGGTGGTGCATGCCTGTAATCCCAGCTACTCAGGAGGCTGAAGCAGGAGAATTGCTTGAACCCGAGAGGCAGAGGTTGCAGTGAGCTGAAATGATACCACTGCACTCCAGCCTGGGTGACAAAGCGAGACTCTGCCTCAAAAAAAAAAAAAAAGAATACTAATCAGAAAGGGCAACAATACCATTTCAATTTTTTTAAAGCAATAATTCTATAATATAAAGAAATGATTTAAAAGGGTATCTGATATCTGCAGATATTAAAATTTGAGTAGTAGAATGCTTACAGTAGTGACATGGATACAGATTCCTAGCAGACCCACAGAAAAGTTGTTATGTACAATATGATAGCCTTTTTTTGTAAAATGTGCGTATCTACATTAAAAGGATACGAAGAATCTCCCAAAATGCTAACAACAGTCATGTCCAGGTAGAGGAATTTGTTTTTTGTTTTGTATTCTTCTATGTTTTATAAGTTTTCTGCAATTAACACATGTAATTTTTGAGATGTGAAGAAAGTGATTTTTAATTACTTTAATCAGATAAATAAATCAACAAATTTTCCTCAGAACAAAAGGGACCAATGTAAATAGCTAATGCAAATATTATTGATCTGCTCTTGCCTGAAATTAACAGCACAGTAGAAGCTAAGCTCAGGGCTCTATTCCCCATGGAGAGACCCCTTACACAGTCAGGGCAAAGGACATGGCCAGATAACAGTGTTTAGACATGTCTTTGATGTTCTCAGCCTTCATCCTGGACGGCCGACCAGCGGAAACAAAAGATCATTCTCATAGCACTGGCTGCAGCCAGCCTGTGTGCGCCCACCCCTTGCTGTTGCTGTTTCCCAGGCTGACCCCTGCACCCACACACAAAGGCCTCATTTGCAGCACGGTCAGCAGTGTCAAACATTCTCTCCAGATTCAGCCATTGAAAAGACGTTTCTTTTTTCCCAAACCAGCTTTGTGTCTTCACGACCCAATTGGAGTGAGAATGGAGTTTTGGAAATAAATATACAAAAAAGACAATCTGCCTTTCACAATTAATAATAATTCTGTGTTTATGGGGATTGCAGATACATTTGCTTATCTGTGCTTTTTATGTTCCCCCCACCATGAACATGTTTGTGTAATGAAACATTTTAAAATCATAACCATTTTTTAAAATGAAAGCCCACGCTTCCAAAATAGCACTTGAGTTCCACGTGCTCTCTGCACAGGTTTTTAAGCAGCCAGCGGCTGTACGCCACTTTTGGGGCTGGGAGAGACGTCACAGGGACTGACAACTGAAATCAGTCAGCAGTTCCGGCAGGTCTGCAACTGACAAAGGAGACAAAGTGGGCACCCAGCCCAGTCATGCCCGTGCCTACCACAAGGTCAGCTCCACCTGTGGGTCAGTATGCCCCAGATCAGCCCAGGATGCCAAGTGTCACCACCCTCTCCCCAGGCAGGCAGGCTGCCCAGCTGCCCAGCCGCAAAACTACATAGGAACTCAGACTCCCATCACCCAGTCAGCTTGGCTGTCCCCTGACCCACGTCCCCACCTCACTGCCCCCCAGTTCTGACTCACAGTGTCCCGAAGCTGAGCAGTCTTTGTGGTCCTCTTGAAGCCTAGAATTAGCTATGTGAACATCATAATTTATTATGCAAACTTAAGGCACTGTTGTGCCCCTATATATTCGACTTGATAATAAAAAGCAGGAATTCTTAAAATCTTAAAATAAATAAATGCAAAAGCAATCCATCGTGGGACAGATAGCCTTTTCAATAACTGTTGCTGGAACAACTGGGTATCTACAGGCAAAGAAATGAACCTTGACCTAAACCTTTTACAAAACCTAAACCTTTTACAAAAATTAACTCATAATGGATCACAGACCTACACATAAAACATAAAACTATAACATTTCTGGAAAAAAACAAATTTTTTATGATCTAGGCCTAAAGAGTTTTAAAATTTGACATCAAAAGTACAATCCATAAAATAAAAAGTGGATACATTGGACTTCATAAAAATTAAAATGTTTTGCTCTGCCAGGAGGTTGAGGTTGCAGTGAGCTGTGTTCATGCCACTGCATTCCAGCCTGGGTGACACAGTGAGACCCTGTCTTAAAAAAGAAAAAAAAAAGTTTTGCTCTGCAAAAGACCCTGTTAAGAGGATGAAAAGACACACTGAAGAATGGAAGAAAATGTTTGCAAACCACATACAGAACAAAGGACTAGTACTTAGAATATATATATATATTTTAAAACTTTCAACACTCCATAGTATAACAAAGCAAAAGAAGCCAATTAGAAAATGGGCAAAAGACATGAAGAGATGTTTTACTGAAGAGGATATACAGATGGCAAATAAATCATGAAAAGATGTTCAGTGTCATTAGTCAATAGGAAAATACAAATTAAAACCACAATATGACATCACTATGCATCTATCATAACAGCTAAAATAAAAAACAGTGACACCATCAAATGCTGGCAAGGACAAAGAGAAGCTGGATCCTCACACATTGCTGGTGGGAGTGTGAAATGGTACAGTCACTTTGGAAAACTCTTTTATAGTTTCTTACAAAATTAAATACACAATGCACAACTAAAATAAGACCCAGCAATTGCACTCTTGGATATTTATCCCATAGAAATTACAACATATGTTTACCCAAAAACCTGTACACAAATGTTCACACTAGCTTTATTCATAAGAGCCAAAAACTGGAAACAATTCAGATATCCTTCAACAAGTTCACGGTTCAACGGACTGTGGTGCATCAGTATCATGAAAGACAATTCAGCAATAAAAAGGAATGAACCATTGATACTTAAAACAACCTCGATGAATTTCCAGAGAATTACAATGAGTAGGAAAAAAGAAAAGCCAATCTCAAAAGGTCACATACTATATAATTCCATCTATGTAATATTTTTGAATTGACAAAATTATAGAGATAGAGAACAGATCACCAATTGCCAGGGGTGGGAAAGAGAATTAACCACAGCTATAAAAGGGCAGCACAGGCCAGGCACAGTGGCTCACGTCTGTAATCCCAGTGCTTAGGGAGGCCAAGGCAGGAGGATCACTTGAGGCCAGGAGTTCAAGACCAGCCTGGGCAGCAAACTGAGACCCCCATCTCTATCAAAATAATGTTTTTAATTAGCCAGGCATGAGAGTTCAAGGCTGCAGTGAGCTACGATCATGCCACTGAATTTCAGCCTGGGCAACACAGTGAGACCCCAACTCAAAAAAAATAAAAAATAAATAAAAGAGCAACATGAGGGGTCTTTATCAGGATGGAACCATTCTGTATCTTGACTGTATCAATGTTGCCATAGTATATGATAGTTTTGCAAAATGTTATCACTGGGAGAAACTGAGTATAGGGTACACGAGACCTCTATGATTTCTTACAAGTGCGTGTAAATCTACCATTATCTCAAAATAAAACTTTGAATTAAAATGTAATAAATACTATAGACCAGCAGTTTAACAATATTCTTCTTGCTAGCAGCTTGCCATAACCCTGTGCGACCTGAGCAGCACAGCATCCTTTCACCAGACCTCCCCCTTGTTCGTCAGACATGTGAGGGGGTGGTGGGGTGCGGAAGATAAGTCGCTGCTGCTTGCCATTGTCTCCTGTGTGAGAAATCTCTCTGGGTATTTGCAACCTTTATACAATATTAATGGGGATTAGAAGGGAGCATCCAAAGGCCAGGTCAGAGCCAGTCCTTTTCACTCATGTAAATGACCTGAGACAAATATAAACCAAGAGGGTTCACATCCTAACAAGGCATTTTTGTTCCCATCCATGGTGATCGAATCATTGAAAGAAGACCCTGTTGGTGACCCCAGCCCAAATCTGAAAGGCATTTGCATCCCTGTGAGCTGGGATCAGCGCACAGTGACCGGTGGCTGATCTCCACAGAGCGAGCACAGGAGGTTGAGAGTTTCTGGGAGGAAGTAAAGAGGCTGACGCATCTGCTAGACTCAAGGACAGTCCCAGCAGCACCTCCACTGTGTGCAGAGAGGGAGGAAGCACCACGGATAAGGTGAGCCAGCTTCACAGTCAGGCAGAGCCTCAAACCCCAGCCGTGCCGCTTTTTGGAGCTGTGACCTCCTTACCCTCTCTGAGTCTGGTTATCCTCACCTGGAAAACGGGGTTGCTGTTACGTCCCTCCCAAGGCTGCTGCAAAGACACAGAAGAGGAGCGCCACGCACAGACTCACAGAGGAGCTCAGTGACACCGGGCCCTTCCTTCCCTTACTCATCCAAGTTCCACAATACCGAAAATCCCGTTCACTCAAAAAAAAAAGCAGCTTATCCTAACCAAGATTCGAGGGACTAGTACACGCGGAACCTAGGCGCTCAGACCCGGGCCCAAACTGTGTGTGTCCAAACTCTGTCTCTGCCATCTCCCAGATGTGTGACCTCAGACAAGCTACTGAACGTCTGTGTGCCTCAGTTTCCCACTCTGCAAAACGAGGATAATAAAATTCCCATCTACTTCATAAGGTTGTCATGAGGATTGAGGGAGTTACACGTGAAGTGCTTGGAACAGTACATGACCCCAACTTTTTTTTTTTTTTAATGCATCCTTTTAGGTAACAGTTTGGTTAGAAGAAATAAGAAAATTTCCTCAAGGCCATTTTTTTCTAAATTTTGTGGAAAAACAATTATGTTGTATGAAAAAAATACTAGGCTAAACCGAATGAAATTGCCAATACGCTGCAATTTTCACCTACAAAAATGGCAGGTTCGTATGGTTCCACCCAGTTAGTAAATTTCTGAGCCTCAGTTTACACATCTGTAGAATGTGTACCCTAGTCCTTGCATTCTGAGGCTATGGTGAAGCTTAGTGCTGATGTAAAATGTTGGCACAAAGGAGGGACTTAGTAAATGACAGCAGCTGGTGGTATAAAGCCACCAATCCTCTTCCCAGTGAGATGCTCAACATGGCTTATGAGCAATGTGTCTATAGAAAAAGGTGTGGAGACAAGCAGACGATGTAACAGGCCTGATTCCCCAGGAAGACCAGGAAGACCAATCAATGTCACAGGTGCAGGGGCAAGTCGGGGAGACCCACCTCCCAAAAGGTCACAGAATGACACAGAGCAACCACCACGAGAACAGAGCAGGAGGTGTGGACAGCCATGAAAACTGAACACCACCAGCGGTGAGTACCTCTAAGGCCAGGCCCCAAAGACAGGTCATGGGTGATGATGACACTAATAATAAGAGTCACAAGTTGGGGGCTCTTTTCATATACGAGGCAATGGTCTAAGCACCTGATGTGTAACCCGCTGGATTTTGGCAGCCACCTCATGAGGTGTTGATTATTATTGACCCCATCTTACGGATAAAGAAACAGATCTAGAGAACATTAGGTAGCCTGCCCAAGTGTCACTGAGTTTGGATTTGACCCCGACTCTACAGGACTCCAGGTGACCAGCTCTTAACTACACACCCATTAGCTTAACCACTCAGATCACTCCCATTTAAAAAGGTGTAGGATTATCGTCATTGAAAGACATGGCCAAATAAGGAAACCATAAGTTAGCAGTTGTATCAGGAAAGGACTCCGGATTTCTAGACCAAAGTCCCCCTCCATCAGTCTCTTACGAGAGCAACTCTAGAGCAGCGTCCACAGCAATGCTTCTCAACTGTCAGCATCCATAAGACGCACCTGGGTGGCTCTCATTCAGAGGGTCTGGGGGCCCAAGAACGAACATTTCTATTGATTTCCCAGATGATGCCGCCACAGCCCATCTATAAACCACACTAGAGGATCCAGAGGGTGTCTGATAACTCCAAAATTTCATGAGTCTCTGTGGTGCAAGTCAGGGAAGACGGCTTCAGTGTCGGGGGCACCCCTGGGTCAGACTGCCCCTGCAGCCCATCTTCTCAGCCTGGCTCTGTCCAGCCTCTCTCCCACTTTGGAGTAAGACAAAAATGGGTTCCCTACCATCTGCTGGCTGTGCAACCCTGGGTAAGTCTGTAGGCTTTCCTACACCTCCGTTTCCCCATCTTTACAATGGGTACCACACTCCAGCTTACCACATAAGGAGTGGTGAAGGAGCCTATGTAAGGTACCTGGACTTGGGAAAAGGTCAGCAACTGTTCATTTCTTCTTTCATCTTTTCTCCATCAGATTCATTTCTCCTAAGCCCCCAAAACACACCAGCTCAAATTCTACTCTCTCTAAACCTGTCTCATGTCTGTAGCCATTCATAAGGATAACAGCAATACCTTACATCTCTGGAGTTTACAAATTGCCCCCTGAGGTCAGAGTCTGCAGCTTATACCTGATGTGCCCCTTACCATGCCCAGTGCAACACCTGGCACAGAGCAAACATTCAATAAGGACTTACTGGTCAAAAGAACTGACTAAATCTGCTCTCTAAAATTTGGGGAGAAAAATGCAACCTTCAAAAAGCTTGCATTAGTACTGGCTCAGTATAACATATTGTATAAGGAAACCAATTTGACATAGGCTAATTCAGGGGTCCCCAGCCCCCCGGGCACAGACCAGTACCAGGCCATGGCCTATTAGGAAGTAGGCCACACAGCAGGAGGTGAGCGGTGGGCAAGCGAAGTTTCATCTGTATTTACAGTCCCTCCCCATTGCTCTCATTACCACCTGAGCTCCGCCTCCTGTCAGATCAGTGGCAGCATTAGATTCTCATAGGAGCTCAAACCCTACTGTGAACTGTACCTACAAGGGATCCAGGTCGCACTCTCCTTATGATAATCTAATGCCTGATGATCTGAGGTGGAACAGTTTCATCCTCCTCGACACCCTGTCCATGTAAAAATTGTCTTCCATGAAACTGGACCCTGGTGCCAAAAAGGTTGGGGGCTGCTGGGCTAATTGATATAAACAAGGTTCAAGTTCCTATGGCATACAGTACCTACCTCATTTCCTTTCATGTCGCAGTTTCCACAAGCCTATGGACAACATGACGTGGGGACTTACTGTATAACCAAGCTGAAAATCATATAGTTGGGATGCTACCCAAGGTGTCTTTATTGATAGGTTTGTATGATCAATCATCTTGGGATAACTGCTCAAGGCCGGCAGCTGCCATCAGCCCTTCCCGGGACTTGGGCTCTGCTTCCTGACGGGATATCTCCAGCTGCTGAGCCTCAGCTCCCATTGTTTAAGCCTAGTCTTGCTGGTTTGTGTTACTCCTGTCTGTTCTCTGCTCCAGCTGTGACTGGCCCCCAGCAGATAAGGAGCCATTTTCCTAGGGCATACCCTCTGTGGGTACTGCCTGGCATGACTGCCTTGGAGACTCTTGCTGGCCCCACAGGCACTAGGGGTCACCTTCTCATTGCAGTTCCCTCCCTAGGAGGCCTCCAGTATGAGTCTCAAGGGGGCTGCCCTAGGGCACAGTCCAGATGAAAGACTGTTTTCCTCAAAAGAAACTTTTACCCTTTTCTTTTCCCTTACATTGATTCTGGCAAACTTTAATCCTACTGTCCCCACCCCCATTCATGCACTCACAGGCCCCAGTGAGTGGGAACTCAGCTCAGGGGGCACCCAGGTCAGGGTCTCACAGAAACCCACCCCTCATCCCAAACTTCTCACAGCAGGGAATAAGCCTCTGCCATACGAAGCCGGCTCCAGATCCCAGACTGTGATAACACAGCTGAGCTCCCAATTTATCATCCTCCTGTTGGGGAAATCCTGTACATATGGCCAGGAGTACAGCTGACTAGGTCTTCAATGGCTAACCAAGAAACAAACCAACCAACAAGCATTTCTTGATGGAACATACTGAGGGTTTGGAGAAGAAAGAATGAGGGATGTTTCTGTCCTGACTTAAGACTTAGCCAAATGTGGCATGGTTGCTTCTAGCAAGTGGGGTGGGCATGAGGGAAGAGCCCACTCAGGCCTGGCGTGTCCATGACGATACTCCAGTGCTAGGTGGACAATCCCAGAGTAAAGTGCCACGTTCAATGACCATGGAAACGATGCATGGTGGCCAGGCAGGGAGTCAAGCAGACGGCTGGAAGAGCGATGGGGAATCCAGGGAAGAGAACCGTGAAATTGATAGCACCAAGGGCATCTGTCCCAAGAAGTGGGAATAGTCACCGAGTCAGGGTGCAGACACTAGAAGTCAGTGAAAGAGGCTGGAACAGCGATGGCCAGGCCTCACATACATAGTGGATTGGGGCACTAAACTAATCGGTAGGAGGGTAATTAGCAGAACTGGGCACAGAGAACCAAGCATTGGAACAAGGCAGAAATTGGGCATCCAAATATGTCAATGAGCTCTTGGTGAAGAGGAGAAACTGAAGAAAACTGGCTGCTGAGCCTGGAACTAGAGGGTTAAGCCACTTATGGCCTCCAGCCTCACTCCTGGGAAACAGGGAGGCTGCTTATGTTTACTTGAGACCTACTACATGCCAAGAACACTTTTCATGAACAAAATATTCAATCTTATGAAAATTCTGGGAAATTATTATTGTCATTATCAGATGATTAAGTGGAGGTATAAGAAGGTGGAATAGCTCTTCCAAGTCTCAGCTAGAGACAAAACATGCTTCTAATCCTCTGTGATTTCAGTCATATCATATTACATTCTGTGCCCAAAGGTAAGCATTAGGTCACTGGCCCTACTCTCAGACTTATTTCTAAAAACCTTTAGTAAGCTTTTGAGTGATTTAGCCCATTTCTTTAGCTTTAACTCAGGCTTCTAATAAGTCATTCTTCTGATAACATTGACAGGATTTGGACATTTTACCAAAGAAGCTGTATTAAAAGAAATAAAACAAAAATTGAGCAGCTAATATGCAGATAGTATTTTAAGATTTCTAAATCATGAAAAAAGTAGATACAGAAATTTATACCATGCCAAGGAAATTATTAAGACAGTGCTATGCTGATTCATTTATTCATAATGCTTAGAATATAATATAAGTAGGGAAAATACAAACCTGCAAAAACAGTGGATCTAAACCACAGAAAATCCACACCAGAGCAAATCAGAGCCACAATGAGAGACCTCTTCACCCACTAGAACGGCTATCACCAAAAGACCAACAGTAACAGCTGTGCACAAGGATGTGGAGAAACTAGAACCTCCATACAGTGCTGGTAGACATGTAAAATGGTGCAGCTAATTTGGAAACAGCCTGACAGTTCCTCCAAAAGTTAACTTAGTTCTCATAGGACCCAGCAATTCTACTCCTAAAGTACATACCCAAGAGAATGAAAGACACATTTCCAAGGTCGGATGCAGTGGCTCATGCCTGTAATTCCAACACTTTGGGAGGCCAACGTGGGCGGATCACCTGAGGTCAGGAGTTCAAGACCAGCCTGGTCAACAAGGCAAAACCCTGTCTCTACTAAAAATACAAAAATTAGCCAGGCGTGTTGCTGCGTGCCTGTAATCCCAGCTACTCAGGAAGCTGAGACAGGCGAACCACTTGAACCTGGGAGGCAGAGGTTGCAGTGAGCTGACATCGCGCCACTGCACTCCAGCCTGGGCAACAGAGTGAGACTCTGTCTCAAAAAGAAAAAGACAAACACATTTCCATACTAAAAATTTGCTTATGAATATTCCTACAAGCATTATTCATAAAAACCAAAAAGCAGAAATAACCCAAACATCCATCAGACTGATGAATGGATAATAAAATGTGGTCTATCCATACAATGGAATGTTATTCAGCCATATAAAGTAACAAAGTTCTGATACATGCTACAACATGGGTAAACCTTGAAAACACATGCTGAGTGAAAGAAGTTTGACACAAAAGTCCACATATTACATGGTTCCATTTATATGAAATATTCACAATAGACAAATCTGCCATAGAGGCAAAAGGCAGTCATGGTGGTCAGGGACTGGGAGAAGGGGATGCAGGCAGTGACTGTAATGGGTCTGGGGCTTCTTTCTGGGGTAATGAAAATGTTCTGGAATTAGATCATGGTGACAGTTGCACAACTTTGTTAATATATTTAAAAGCACTGAATTGTATTCTCCAAAAAGGTAAATTTTGTAGCATGTAAACTGTAAAACTGTATTACAATTATATATATAACATATAATTGTAATTATATATGATAAAATTATATATATTATATATGATGTAATTATATATGATAAAAACATAATTGTAATTATATATAACATATATAATTGTAATTACATATATAACATGTAATTATATATAACATATAATTATATATAACATATAATTGTGTATAATTATATATAACATATGTAATTGTAATTATATATAATCTATAATTGTAATAAAATATATAATTGTAATATAATTACAATATTATTTGTTATATATCTAGTAATATATAAATAAATAACATACAAATGTTATTGTACTACAATTATAATATATAATAATATGGTTCTGACATTCAGATACTACTCAGCCATAACAAGCCACTGCTGAGCCCGTTCCTCATCTATAAAATGGGAATCATAATTCTAACTTTGCTGAGTTGTAAAGAGAGTGGCAATTCACCTAAAATACTTTTACGTGGTAGATTCTCAAGTAGTGGTGGCTATAATAGTAATAATCATTCAACTAACTCTTGAGTCTGAAAGGCAATGGAATGAAAGGTATTTAAGTCGATGAACTACTCTTATATGCATGAGCCCCTTATTTCATTCTTCTCTTTTATTGCCTCCATAGTTCTCTGCCGGAGTCTATCTAAGACATTGCTAAGCACATAATAGAATACTGTTATTTGAAAAACACGGAAGTAAATGATCTTTTGTCTCAAGTTCTCCTACATTTGGGGGCAAAACTTCAAGGTAGAATTCTTCCCCTGCCCCGCCCCAAGACAGAGTCTTGCTCTCTCGCCCAGGTCAGAGGGCAGTGGCGCAACCTTGGCTCACTGCAACCTCCGCTTCCCCGGGTTTAAGCAATTCTCCTGCCTCAGCCTCCCAAGTAGCTGGGGTTACAGGCATGCACCACCACGCCCGACTAATTTTTGTGGCTAATTTTTGTGTTTTTAGGAGAGATGGGGTTTCACCAGGTTGGCCAGGCTGGTCTGCAAACCCCTGACCTTGTGATCTGCCCACCTCAGCCTCCTAAAGTGCTGGGATTACAGGTGTGAGCCTCCGCACCCAGCCCAAATTGAATTCTTAATTGTTCTCTAATTGTTCCTACCAGTATTAGGCTTGGCATTCTATCCAGAGTTTGGTAACTTCCCTAAAGAACAAAAGCTCATTTATTCATTAGGTATTTACTGAGTACCTTCTATGGGCCAGCCATTGTACTGAGTGCTGGGATACAAGGGTGACCAAAAATGATCTGATCGCACATGTTGCATACTGGGAGAAGACAAATATAAAACAAATAAACATGTCACTGCAAATGTGGTATGTCATGTAAAGTACTTCTCAATCTTTTTTTTTTTTTTTTGAGATAGAGTTTCGCTCTTATTGCCCAGGCTGGAGTGCAGTGGTGTAGGCTCGGCTCACTGCAACCTCCACCTCCCAGATTCAAGCCATTCTCCTGCCTCAGCCTCCCAAGTAGCTGGGATTACAGGCGCCCATCACTATTCCTGGCTAATTTTTATATTTTTAGTAGAGAAAGAGTTTCACCATGTTGGCCAAGGTGGTCTCAAATTCCTGACCTCAGGTGATCTACCCTCCTCGGCCTCCCAAAGTGCTGGGATTACAGACGTGAGCCACCGCACCTGGCTTCTTTCCCAAATCTTTATGAATCACTTTAACTATCACTCAGAGTTCCTGATCAACAAAAGATCCCACTGTCCTTCCACAGCCAATATCATTCTGCACAGAAGGAAGAAGTCTAACGTTCGGTTGACTTACAGAGCTACAAGCAAGTAAATGCGCACTTTCCAGGAGGTTTTGTTTCTGTTGTTTTTATTTTAAGAGCTTACAGACTCCTCCGCCACCTTTATGGATTCATGGTTCTTAAGGTTGACCACCCATCAGAGACCCCTGGAGGAGTTCGTTAAACCACAGACTGCTGGTCACCACCCCAGAGTTTCCGAGTTGGTCTAAGGAGGGGCCAGAGAATCTGCATTTTGCACAAGTTCCCTGACGACATTGATGCTGGTCCAGATACTAGAATTTGAGAACCACCACAGCAGACAGGCAGAGCGTATGCTTCAGTAAAGTCAACGTCAGAAGGAAGCTTTCAGGTTACCTAGGCCAGACTCCTCAAGGAGCAGATGAGAACCTGAGCCCCGAGAGAACCACCTCTGTCAAGGTCAAAACTGAACAAGTAGCCGGGCGCGGTGGCTCACGCCTGTAATCCCAGCACTTTGGGAGGCCGAGGCGGGCGGATCACAAGGTCAGGAGATCGGGACCACAGTGAAACCCCGTCTCTACCAAAAATACAAAAAAAAATTAGCCGGGTGCGGTGGCGGGCGCCTGTAGTCCCAGCTACTTGGGAGGAGAATGGCGGGAACCCGGGAGGCGGAGCTTGCAGTGAGCTGAGATCGCGCCACTGCACTCCAGCCTGGGCGGCAGAGCAAGACTCCGTCTCCAAAAAAAAAAACTGAACAAGTATAGCAGGTCCCTAACTCCCAGGTCACCAGTTTTCCTGTTCCACAACCTCCCAGCCAGTCCACCTTCTTTTTTTGAGCCCCAGAAGACATTCCCTTCTCATTGGATTCTGATGTAAACTCGTGGTCAAAAACACCAGGGGCATGAAATGATATCATGTCTTGGATTTACTTTAAAGTGACCCAAAAGCGTTGTGGTGTGGGGAGGGAGGAAACACAAGAAACAAAATTGACAAAAATCTTGACAATTGCTGAAGCTGAATGATGAACACAGAGGCTCACAATACTCATCTTTCTATTTTGGGACACGTTTGACATTTTCCGTAATCAAAAAGAAGTCATCAGAATCAGTTGGATCAAGATTTGTCATTGCACATTTCTGAAGGGCTTAGTCTCTCACACTACCCCTGAAATATACCGTCTCCCTCAGAAAAAGTGTGTTTTGAACAATGCCAAGCCTTGGCTGGGCACTCAAGGGATGCAGACAAAATTAAGACATAAATGTCTGTTCCCAAGAAGCCCACAATTTTGTGGCATAAATAAAATGCAACCGTTGTGCTACAGGGTTGAACAGTAGCAGCAGAGACAGTTAAGAGTCAGCTAGATTATACCCACTGATATCAAGAGGACTGAGGCAAGATTTCATCTCTTTTCATTTCATGTCCCTGAAGTTCAATATTTTTGTCACTTCCTAAGAGCAGTCAAGTTTGAGAAATGTGTACTACCATCAATCAGTGATGTTTTACCAAAATAGAAAGAACATTAAAAGTACAAATGATAGGCAAAGCTCAAGCATCCATTAGAGAAATACTGAAATTACAATTTATCAACACAATAGACTATAAAATTGTTATTTAAAATAATGTCAAAGAAATATTGATATTGAAATAAGCAATGTCCATAATATATTACATTAAAATGAGATATAAAATTATATCATATAATATAATTTTAACTAACTTTTAGAAGCATATAGAATTTCATTTTTATAACAGGAAAAAAATAGGCCACAGTGTTCAGAGTAATTATATCTAAATCATAGATTTCTGTGGTTGGTTTTTTTTGTTTGTTTTTCCAAGACGGAGTTTCACTCTTGTCACCTGGGCTGGAGTGCAATGGCGTGATCTCGGCTCACTGCACCCTCCACTTCCCAGGTTCAAGCAATTCTCCTGCCTCAGCCTCCCAAGTAGCTGGGATTACAGGCACACACCACCACACCTGGCTAATTTTTGTATTTTCAGTAGAGACAGGGTTTCACCACATTAGCCAGGCTAGTCTCAAACTCTTGACCTCAGATGATCCACCCACCTCAGCCTCCCAAAGCACTGGGATTACAAGAGTTGGGATTACAGGTGTCAGCTATCACGCTTGGCTTTTTTTTTTTTTTTTTTGACTCTTCTGTATTTTCTTAAATTTTATGTTATGTCACAAATATATATTACTTCTCTGAGAGCCTTCCCCTGCCTTTTGAGTGCAATTAGCTTTAAAGTACTACAATCAAGTTGGGCGAGGTGGCCTATAATCCCAGTGCTCTAGGAGACTGAGACAGGAAGATTACTTGAGGTCAGGAGTTTAAGACCAGCCTGGGCAACATAGTGAGACCTCATCTCTAAAAAAATTACAATTAAAACTAAATTTTTTTAAAAGTACTACAATGTATGTGTATGTCCAGAAACTGAACCAATAGATTCCAAGACTCTCCATTAAGGCAGTGTAAGAGCTGAGAGGGTTAACTGCCTGGAGTCATTACGAAGGAATTACAGGTCCCCCTGGACGCTCTGGAATAGCTAACCCAGAGTTCTATGAGCTGTCCAAAGTCAGCCCTAATGGTTAGTTGCCCCCTCAAAAGCCCTAACTGCTTCCTTTCCAAGTCTGGAACAGAGAATGCTAGAATTTGGGAAAGGTGAGATTATTGAAAGCAAGTTCCCTTCACCAGCCCATCCCACAGCCTTTGCTTTAAATGTCCTGGTCACTCTCAATCCTGATTATGGTGCCTGGGCATGGGCAGCATGCAGGGGGCTTGTCCTCTCTCTTTATGTTACACTTATGTTCTTCCCATCCTGATTTTCTAACCATTCATTAGCTCTACTCTGAAATAGCCTCAGAATACTCTGAAATCTCTAAATAATTCAAATTTTGAATCCCCAAAGTGAACACAGTTGTCTTTAAAAGGGGGTTTCTAATGTCAAGTAAAATGATAGTACTAGAATGAACATCTGTAATGCCACAGGCATTCAATAAATTGCTTACTAAGTGAAAGAAACAGTGATCAACTTTGCACCAAGCATAGAAACCGTTTAGACAGGCTGTTTGAGATCAAAACCTCTCCTATTGAAAGTGACAAGGGAGAAACACAGATGTTTCAAATGTAGTGGCTCTCGCTTGTAATCCCAGCACTTTGGGAGGCTGAGGCGAGTGGATCACTTGAGGCCAGGAATGCAAGACCAGCCTGGCCAACATGGTGAAACCCTATCTCTACTAAAAATACAAAAATTAGCTGGGCATGGAGTTGCACACCTGGGATCCCAGATACTCAGGAAGCTGAGGCACAAGAATCACTTGAACCCAGGAGGCAGAGGTTGGCAGTGAGCTGAGATTGTGCCACTGTACTCCAATCTGGGTAAAAGAGCAAGACTCTGTCTCAAAAAAAAAATAAAAATTAAAATAAAAATTAAAAAAAAATACACACACACACACACATATGAGATAAAAATAAAATAAAATAAATGTTGCTTCTAATTACCTACCCAGCAAAAGATTTCAGGTTTTGCTCCAATTGGCTATCTTCATGAATCAGAATCACTTTAAACCACCAATAAACCATTTAAACCATCTGCAATAACAAGAAAGGCCAAGATGGAATTCAGTTTCAGCCTGAGCTTTCTTCACCCCCTGCTCCATGCAGTGGAGTGCAATGGCATGATCATAACTCACTGTAGCCTCGAACTCCTGGGCTCAAGTGACCCTCCCAACTTAGGTTCCAAGTGCTAGGCCTCAGGCATGTGCCACCGCACCCCGCTAACTTTTTTCTTTCTTTTTCTTTTTCTTTTTTTTTTTTTTTTTAAGAGATGAGAGTCTCTCTATGTTGCCCAGGCTGGTCTTGAACTCTTGGCCTCAAGCAGTCCTCTGGCCTTAGCCTCCCAAGTAGCTGGGATTACAGGTGTGAGCCGGCCACGCCTGGCTCCTGAGTTTACTTCTTTCTCAAGAAAGAATGCTTGCCCCTGAAAGAACAGCAGAACCCCTCGTGAACTGCAGTTGGGAACTGGAAATGCCACAGATAACATTGCAAACTTTAAATGAACCAGATTTTGGCATGAAAAAAAGACCTGTAGAAAGATCTCCTCGTCTGTGTTCCGTTTAATTTGTTTCACATTTTAAATTTGGTTTTTGTTTCCTAGAAACAAGCTTTTCTGAGAAAGCACTCAGAAACAGTGGTCTGGAAACAATAGATTGCTTATAAACAATTCTGCAAATCTGCCCAGAGATTTAAGAAATCCTAAGAGGATCGAGAAGTGGAATTATAATTGGCCTTTAAAACTCCCAATAACAAAGTGCTACAAACCAGGCGGCATGACCACAATATTTATAGAAGATGAAGCTCAGAATCCCCATGTCTAACTCCCAGGTTAAATGCAGAAATTAAAGTGCTCTCACTGGGAATAAAAGAGTGTTTATTCAAGCTAAATTTACACATTTATTGTTTTAAAGGGATAATAAAAAGTCTTTCAAGCCCTGAAGTAACACTTAACTCTCTAATAAAAGTTCATTAAAGAAAAGCTTCAGTATACAAAGTAAGTAGTTCTTTTTTGCAGGTCCTCAAGACCAGGGATCAAAAGAGAGTTGACAGCAAAATGGTCCGGAGTCCCTCTGCATGAACGGCGGCTCTCCCAGTCTCCAGCCGCGGGCGCCCCGGTGGCCAGGCCACACACACACACACACACACACACACACACATACACACACACCTTCTTGTACTTCAGGGAAGCAGCCTTTGTTTCCAGGACCCAAACTGGGATCCAATTAGGAAGTCCCCACCTCCCCTGAACTAGCCTCTTCAAGCGCAGGAGCCCCTAAACCACCGTCCCAGGGCCACTCAGGAAAGATGCCCCAAAATTTTCTCCCGGGTCCCAAGTGCTGGGGACATGTGACTGCCACACTGGGCTCCAGACAGTCTCCCTAAACAGAGGCAGATACACACACACATACACACGCACACACACACATCCTTGCAATACGATTATCACCGTTACTGTTCACAGCTCCCACCTACCGAGCGCTCACCATGTGCCAAGCGCCAGGCGCCTCGCGTGCTCTCTCTCTCATTCACACACACACACACACACACACACACACGCACACCGATACTCACGTACACATGCACGCACGCACGCGCGCACTCATACACGCACACACTCACGTGCACACACGCACACCCATACACGCGCGCGGGCGCGCACCTATTCACGCGCACACACGCACGCACAAGCGCACGGCAGCGGCAGCACCCAGGTTCCTACACGCTGCCAGGGCCGATCCCGGACACCTCCCACCTTCTTCCCGGGACCAGGGCCAGGAAGTGCCCGCGTCCGGCGGGGCGCCCCTTCCCTGCCGGGCGCCGAGTGCCCTCCCGGAGCAGCCCCGCACAGCCCCGCGCCCCCGCCCCGCCCGCGGCCGCCCGGCAGGACCGCTCCTACCTCGGGCCCTTTGTCCTCCGGCCGCCGCGGCCCCGCTCCCGAGCGCCCGCCGCCGACAGAGGCCAGCCCAGCCTCCAGGCTGCGCTCGCGGCCGCAGCGCCAGGCCCCGCAACCGGCCCTGGCCCCGGCCCGGGCCACGGCGTGGGGCGCTCGGCAAAGCCCGGATCTCCGGAGCCGCGGCCGGCGCGGAGGACTCGACCCCTGACACCGGCCGCCCCCTGCGGTCCACTTCTCCGGGTCTTCGGGGCTGCCGCGGAGGAGGGCCGGGCGGTGGGCTTGGCCGCCCCAGGACCTCCGCCAGGGAAGGGTTGGGGGAGGGCGGTGGGCCGGGACCCCCAGCGGCGGCCGGCGATGGATGGACGTGACAGGGACAGAGAGGAGCCCCCGCGCCCTCCCACCCGGGTTCGCGCCCCAGGCCTGGAATCCCAGTCTTACCCTGTCCCGCCCGCCCTCCTCCCCAACAAAGACGCGCTCCCCCATCCCGTGCCCGGCTCCCCGCACCCCAGGGAAGGTCGCCGTGCTGGGCCGCCCCGCCCGCTGACCCTGCCCTGGCGGCTGCCGGGTCCTTCCCGCGCCCACCTGCGTGGGTTCCGAAAGGTGGAAGGAACCTCGCATCTAGGGTCCGTGCGCCGTCTGCGCTCAGCAGTGTCTCCGTCCTCCCTCCTCTTCACGGGGCCGCCGTCCCCGCAGCGGCCCCGTCCCACCCCCGGGCCCAGGCACCCCGACATTCCCGCGGGGCCACACTGGACGCCCCTTCCGGTGACAGGGCACTTAGCGGGGAAGAAAATCTGGACAGAGGTTGGGAGACCCCTTGGAGGACGGAGGTCATTTTGTCGCTTGGGAACGCAGGTGCCCAGACGGGACACGGCAAGGCTGTGAGGCAGCAGAAGTGGAGCCCAGGCTTCCCTACAACTCCACCCCAGGGGCCCCTGGACCCTCACGCTCGGCCGCGGGGACTGGGCCCGACCGAGCGCGGTGACCGCGGGCGCCCGCCGCTCTCTCCCCACCGCCGCTGACCGCTCAGGCCGCGGGAGATTGGGGGACCCGGTCCCCGACAGCTGAGGTCGGCGAGCGGCCCATGAGGGGCCCAGCCTGAGGTCGAGGAAAAGGAAGATTCTGGAACGATGGACCCCTGCGGGTGGAACCCCGCCAGCTTTCCCTGGTGACAGCCAGGTCAGAAAAAATGAGTGAATAAAGGAAGAAATGAACGAACCTCAGATGACTCCCTCAGTCCTCACTGGCGGCTGCTGCTGAGGTGGCCCCCAGCGAAGAGCGCAGAAGCAAAACTGGAGGAAGCTGAGGCAGGAAACAAAGAACTAGAGATTTCTATTTTTCCCTTCTCTTTCTCTCTCTCTCTCTCTCTCTCTCTTTTTTAAACAAAAGACAGGCCCCTGTGTTTTCAGGAGGCAGCCAGAGGCAGAACTGGAGTCAGGAAACCGGCCCTGCGCCCCTGCCACTCATCCCCAGGACCCACAGTGGGGCCTTGGGCCTAACAGCCACTGTCTTTGAGAACACCCTGAAAAGTCACAGTTCACGAATCTGGGCGGTTAAACAAAAGCGGGGAGTGAGGTTATAGGCCCCAGCACCTGCCAGCACACCGCAGGTTCTCAGTAAAAGTGCAGCCTGAGTGAACCCCTGCAGCTCTCCATACTCTGATTGGCAGCACCGTCATTTTCCTTTTCGCTTTATGAAATAGCTCAAACACCCCCATCTGACTTTTCGCATTGTGAAATTTTCAAACACACGCTAAACTAGGAGAGTAACATAAGGAGCCCATGTGCTCAAGAACCAGCCAATCCTAACATCGTGCCACTCTTGCTTCAAATGTTTAAGACATGAATATCGCCGTACCGTTAAAGCCCCTGGAAGCCCTCCTCACGTCACCCCAAGTACTCTTCCAAACCATCCCATTCCTGTTTTTGTACTATTACTGCGTATGCATGTGTTCATAAATCATATAGAAGATTTTTACAACTTCCTGTGTGTTCCTATTTCATTCCGTAACCCAGTCCGTTTGTCTTGTTTTGCTCGAGATTATAAGATCCATCTGATCATACATATAGCTCTAGTTTATTTGTTTTAACTATTAAGTAGTATTCCGTTGTATGAGTAGGGCACAAGTCATATATACATTCTTCTGTTGATAGACATTGGAGTTGAGATTATAAACAAGACTGCAGTGAACATTCTTGAACGGCATTTTTCTTTCTAGGGTATAGCTCATTTCAGCCACTCTGGTAAAAACACGTGCAGAATAATTATGTTAAATTAACATTAGTCCAAATGTCTGCTCTATGGTTTGGGTTACTTACTGTAACTGCTAAACCAATCATCACTGTGAAAAATGTCCTTATATTTTTTCCTCTTCACGTTTTGGCAGCTTGTGTCTTACCAAGCAGATAAAATCCCATAGAACAGAGGTCAGCAAATTTTTCTTAAAGGGCAAGAGGTCAATATTTTAGGCATTGTTTTCTAGGAGGCAGAGTTGAGGCTTACATAACCGTTGAAAATGTAACTTTTTTTTTTTTTTTTTTTTTAGAGATAGGGGGTCTCACTCTGTCACCCAGGCTGTTCTGGAACTCCTGGCCTCAAGTAGTTATCCTGCCTCAGCCTCCCAAAATGCTGGGGTTACAGGCATAAGACACTGCTCCCCACCTAAATGTAACCTTTTAAGAATGTAAAAAGTTCACCATGTCAGGAGATCGAGACCATCCTGGCTAACACAGTGAAACCCCGTCTCTACTAAAAATACAAAAAAATTAGCAGGGCGTGCTGGTGGGCGTCTGTAGTCTCGGCTACTCTGGAGGCTGAGGCAGGAGAATGGTGTGAACCTGGAAGGCGGAGCTTGCAGTGAACCGAGATCGCGCCACTGCACTCCAGCCTGGGCAACAGAGCGAGACTCCGTCTCAAAATAAATAAATAAATAAAAGAATGTAAAAAGTATACTTACTTGGCTCATGGACTGTAAAACAAAAATAGAAAGCAAAAATCAGTCAACTGAATGGATTTGGCCCCTGGGCTATAGATTTCCCACTCCTGCTATAGAAGAATTCATTACATAAATGAATTCCTTTCTTTAAATAGGCGATCACTTTCAATCATGACAAAAGTGTAATTTGGCTCAACAGAAGAATCGAAATAAATATGATGTTACACTGAGGGAAAAATTCCTAGGAAGATGTCCCATACCTTAACTAGTTAATACAATGACTTTGAGGTAAACCATTTAATCCTATTTTTTAATATCTATAATGAATTTTAGAAATGCATAAACTCCTACCAACTAAGAATTCACTACTTGGTAGAACTGATTAATTCTTTTCTCAGTTAAGAAAAGAAATGAGATTTGATGAAAAAGTTGATTATTTTCTTGTTTAATGAATCACCTCCCCACTCCTAGTTCATTGATTTAAATACAAGCACACAAGTACAAATGATTATGTTTTTCCTGGAACCTGACCCACTTGTTCTATGTCTTTATTGAACTTGAACCAAAACTTGAAAAAATCATTTCAAGATATTTTCTTAAATGAGCTGAATTAGCCTGGTTTAAAATGTTGACAAGAATGGGGCCAAGCCGTAACTTGCAAAGGAGCCGTCTCTCTCCAAGCCCATTCAATAAGCAGAGGCCTTTCCCAAAAACGGCGGGCTGGGCAAAGCAGTTAGACATGGCTCTCTTCTGGCCTTTTTGTCTTTGCTGGCATTATCCTAAAGAATCTCTCTCTCTCTCTCTCTCTCTCTCTCTCTGTCTCTCTCTCTCTCTCACACACACACACACACACATACACACACACACACATTTTTCTCTCCTTCACACATACACATTCTCACACACATTTCCCCCTTACGTGTCTTATGTGACTATGCATGTGCTATGCATGTTGATTCCTTACACATATCTACTTCCTTAAATGTATACAGTATTCATGCTTCAAGCATACACATGGCTCTTTTTCACATATATCCATACTCCACACACACTCCTTGTCATACAAACAGTTCTCTGCTGGATACATGTGTTCTCTTTGCACCTACGTTTCTGTTTTGTGCAGACCCAAAACTCTAACACTTCTCATACCTTTTTCTTTGTACCATCCACACATTTCCACACCCCTCCACCCAGCTTGCTTCAATTGTCCCAACATGTGGATGGGAAGATGCATTCGTTTGCTAGGGCTGCTATACCAAAGTACTGCAGACAGAGGGGCTTAAACAATAGAAATCTATTGTCTCCCATCTGGAGGCTAGAAGCCCAACATTGAGATGTGAGCAGGTTGTTTCCTTCTCATGGCTGTGAGGGAGGATCTGCCCCAGGCTTCTCTTCGTGGCTTGTAAATGGCTTTCTCCCTGAGTCTCTCCACATTGTCTTCCCTCTAGGCAAATCTTTTTTTTTTTTTTTTTTTTTTTGAAGACTTTTAGTCTTCACTCTGTCACCCAGGCTGGAGTACAGTGGCATGATCTCAGCTCACAGCAACCTCCGCCTTCCAGGTTCAAGTGATTCTCCTGCCTCAGCCTCCTGAGTAGCTGGGATTACAGGCATGCATCACCACGCCCGGCTAATTTTTGTATTTTTAGTAGAGACGGGCTTTCACCATGCTGGCCAGGCTGATCTCAAACTCCTGACCTCAGGTGATCCACCCGCCTCAGCCTCCCAAAGGGCCGGGATTACAGGTGTGAACCACGAAGCCTGGCCCCTCTATGCAAATCTGTGTCCAAATTTCCTCTTGTTATGAAGACACACCAGTCATTTTGGACAGGACCCACCCTAATTACTTCATTTGAGTTTGATTACCTCTCTCCAAATAAGGTCACATCCTGAGGTACCAGTTAGAATTGCAATATATGAATTTTGGAAGGGTCCTGGCACAAATAGGACACAATTTGACCCGTAGCAGTAAGGTTCGGGTTTGGCTTGTTTCTGAGCAAGGTTTAGACCAGAAATACTAAACTCCATCTTGATCAGTAGTAAATCTGATGCCTAGATGTGGCACTTCCTCATTAGAAACCTTGAACTCAAATCCAACTGCACCCCTCTACCCATTAAGGGAGGGGGTAAGGGAGGGGATAAGATCCTCACCCGATCTTATCAGGAATATTGGTCACCCAAAATTCAAGGGCTCCATTCAATGGACTACCTAAGGTGAAAGTGCTCCACCTGGTGGAGAGCACTTCAAATTCATTACACATGTGCAAATGATAGACCGGCTACCAAAAACATCTTGGTTGACATTAAATATTAGATAAAACAGGGGAAGGAATGGAGGGGGGAGGGAAATGAATTAGATGCAACCAATATAGTTCATGGGGTGGTGTATGAGACGTGAACATTTAAATATAACATTTAATGATCAAGAAGACATTATCTAACAGACTAGATAGTATCTGCATAGAATTCAAGAATAAAAGGTAGTAATTCACCTCTGATGGAGTTTTCTTTAAAAATCTGGATGTGGTGTGGGTGCACACTACCTGGGCCCCCGATAACCAAAGAAGATGAAATTATACAAACGTTGGAATGAGAAGATACTCCGTTGTTCCAATAACATATACAGAAACACCTCTTTCTGTTAGGTGTGTAGCAACACTTAAGGAACACCTTCCTGATCTCTAATGGCAGTTACAGAACAAATTACATAGGACAAGAAAACACAAAGGGTAGAAAACAATGTCACAATACCCATCACACTTAACCTCGTCATCCGGTTTCTCTTTTTCTCCAAAGAACACCTCTTGGGAGTTCATTCCTTAAGGCATGTGAAAGTGGGTAATATGCAAGAGATACATTATATACATGTTTTATTGTTTGTTTGTTGTTTTCTGAGACAAGATCTCACGCTGTTGCCCAGGCTGGAGTGCAGTGGTTCAATCACGGCTCACTGCAGCCTCAAACTCCTGGGCTCAAGTGATCCTCCCACCTCACAGCCTCCCAAATAGCTGGGGACTACAGATGTGTGCCACCACGCCTGGTTACTTTTTGTATTTTTTGTAGAGACAGGAATCTCACTTTGTTGCCCAGGCTGGTCTTGAACTCCTGGGCTCAAGCAATCTGCCTATCTCTGCCTCCCAAAGCACTGAGATTACAGGTGTGAGCCACCACACCCAGCCTGGCAAAATCTTTAACAAATTGGCTGGGTACGGCGACTCATGCCTATAATCCCAGCACTTCAGGAGGCTGAGGCAGGCAGATCATGAGGTCAGGAGATCGAGACCATCCAGGCCAACATGGTGAAACCCCCATCTCTATTAAAAATACAAGAAAATTAGCTGGGTGGTGCACGTCTATAATCTCAGCTAATCAGGAGGCTGAGGCAGGACAATCGCTTGAACCCAGGAGGCGGAGATTGCAGTGAGATGAAATGGCACCACTGCACTCCAGCCTGGCAACAGAGTGAGACTCCGTCTCAAAAACAAAACAGAACAAAATATTTAACAAATTATATTTGAACCCTGCAAATTTATACAAGACCAATTATCAGCATTATCGCAACTTGAGTGCAAGTATTCCTGTTTTCCTTACTATTTTCATTTCTGATAATTCCCAAGGCTAACTACTATTTTTTCTACAAAATAAAACTAATTTGAATCAATAGTATTTAAGCAATACTAAAAAAGATTATTATTCAGCATATAATTCAAGCAGGATGGAAAATAGAAGTTGCTAAACTTACCAATAATTTGATAGTGATGAATCAAAACAAAATCCATTGTTATATTTACTTAGAAGATTTAAGACAAAACGTTACATTTTGTCATCATGTTTTGCTTCATATTTCAAAGTCAGCATAGTTAAGATTCTCTTTTTCAAATTCGATTCAGTTCTTTATAATGTAATGCACGTGTTGACAGAGAAACGTCATTATTGTCATTTGTCCAGGTTGCTGGGGTCATCGCGCTACCTACAAGGAGGAAGCTGGGGTGCTAGCTTCATCTGGGGGTCCAGGGAAGGCTTCCCTGAGCGAATGATGTCCAAAATGGGGATAAGGAGTTTGCTAGAGGAAGCAGCAAAGGGATAATGTTTTAGGCAAAGAAAACGTGAGAAGACTCAGTAGTGAGGAAAACCTTTTGAGGAATTGAGTGAATATGAGTGTGACTGGACCAGAGAGAGTGCAGTGCACTAAGTAGTCCATGATAAGGTGGTGGCCAGGGGCTCCACAGTGTTCAGAGACAGCTGCAACCCTCCAGCAACCAGCAGCGTGATCCGGAAGCTGCCAGGCAGGCAAGCGGCCAGTTTACAGGAGAAAATACTAACAAGGACTATAAAACAAGGTATACAACAGATTTCAATCAGAGGACGTATGAAGTCAGATCTGCGTTTTGAGACAATTTCTCTGGCAATGTGAGGTCAACAGCTGCAAAAAATAAAAATAAAAAATAAGAAGAAAAGAGAAGAAAACAAGCAGCTCTTTAATTTGACGGTGACAGTGGAGAGTCAGTGGAGAGACCAAAGACAGGGAGATGAATTAGGAAGCAGCTATAATAGTCCAGGAACAATGATGAGGAGGGCAGTAGTGGGCAGCGGGAATCAAGGGGGAGGAGGAGGCTGAAATGCTTTTTGGAGGCAGAGCTGACAAGTCCCATGGCCACCCCCTCCCTTCCCTTTGTCACCCTGTCATTGGAGTTCACTGAGGCGGACAGCAATAGCTCATCTTTCCCGCAGCTCTTTGTGGACAGGCTGTCATGGGGATTTGCTGTCGTGGGTGTATTTGACTACAGGGTTACCTTTTTGTTTTCCTTCCAAAGCAGGAGGCAGATACTGTTGCTAAGTGCAGAGACTGAATCCATGTGCCGGGACCAATGAAAGCCTCCATGAGCTACCATCTTGGGAGCCCTCTGGATAGCCTGTCAAGTTCTGAACAAAACCTCAAGACAAAGCGTTCACTGCACCTCTCTTTGTTCCATTTCATGTCATTTTAGAAGCATTCTTAGTCACTGGGGTGGAGAGTTTCAAGATTCGATTAGAAACGGCTCCTGTGAAACTGTGAAGCTTGTGTGACCATTGAAGATGGATTTTGCACTAGGGATTTGACATGTATTATCTCTCACACAACAGAATTGCATGTATGTTTACCTTCAGTTTACAAATATGGACACTGAGAGTCCTAAAGATGAGGTTACCTGCCGTGAGGGGTAATTGGAGTTGGTGCTGGACACACTCCAGCCTGGGCTCATCTGCTCGTGCCACCACACCCTCCTCTTTCCGCATCCTCCCATCTCTTCCGCACTCCTCCTCTCCTGCCAAGTGTGTTTGTTCCAGGCCCTTCATAAAAGGTGGACTCATCTGGGAAGAATAAGACCAGCATTCAAGTGGCAGCTCTGATGGGGACCATCTTATGGACATTAAGCAAGTCATTTGACTGCTATTCTCAGTTTCCTCCTAATATGCTTTGGATTTGTGTCCCTGCTCAAATCTTATGTAGAACTGTAATCCCCAATGTAAGAAGTGGGACCTGGGGAGATGACTGAATCATTGGGGTGGATTTCTCATGAATGGTTTAGAACCATCCCCTTGGGTCATTGGTGGGGAGTAAGGGGAGGGGGTAGAATTGGAGGTTTGGGAGACACAGCAGGTAATCAGCACAGATTTATAGATGGGTGAATGGATGGCGAACAGTAGAGGGGACTGACCTGGGAAGTGCTATAAGATTTTCATGCTGTTCTCATGCAAGTGAGTGTGTTCTCAGGAGATCTGGTTGTTTAAAAGTGTATAGTACCTTGCCCCTCACTCACTCTTTCTCCTGCTCTGGTCATGTGACATGCCTGCTTCCCCTCACCTTCCGCCATGATTCTAAGTCTTCTGAGGTCACCCCAGAAACCAAGCAGATGCCAGCACCATGCTTCCTGTACAGCCTGTGCCACCAAGGGCCAATCAAACCTCTTTTCTTTATAAATTACCCAGTCTCTGGTATTTCTTTATAGCACTGTGAGAACAGACTACCACACCTCCCCTGTAAAATAAGAGGGTTTACTCAACACCTTTTCCTGCCCTAAGGTTCTAGGACCCAGGCTATTACATATTACAGAAAACTGATGGGGCACAATCCTTGCTGTCACTCTTTCTCCTTTGCCATGCTTCACAAGTGCCTCTCCCTACTCCAGTTATCACGGAAGGATGTGTACTTAGAGATCCCGTCAGACAGCCACGGACAGGCACAGATAATCTCCTGTGAGGTCCCACAATCTTGTCGTGTTTCCCAGGTCAGTGTCCTCTACTGTTCCCCATCCATCTGCCCATCCATAAATATGTGCTAAGCACCTGCTGCCTCTCAAATCTCCAATTCTACCCTCTCCCCTTACTCTCAGCCAATGACCTTGGCTCCTGCTCACTCCCTCAACTTTCTGCCAAAGTACCTTACGAATTTACCTGCATCTGTCCTCACTCTTTTCTCCCCTCCTCCTGTCACTTGGGAGGTGGGGTCCTTTCTCTCATCTCCCAAACCCTCCTGTATTCGCTCTCTGCGTCTCGTCTCTATCAGCATTCCCCAAGTGCTGGGATTACAGGTGTGAGCCACCACGCCTGGCCTAGTCCTTTAAATTTGGGTGTTCCTCTGAGTTCCATCCTCTGGCTTTGCCCCACGTTGCTTCACTCACACTCCCTGAATGATCCATGCCTAAACTTCAAGTACCCAAATTGCCATCGTCAGGCCAAGTCTTCCCTCGAATCCAATCAGCCTCCAAACTCTGTTCTTTCTACCTTTCCCTCTCTTGAGTCTATTCCCTCTCCATTTTCACTAGCCCCAATACAGTTTGGCTATTTGTTCAGTGGCTATGGCAGCATCCTAACCATTCTTCTTGCCTGCAGTTTGACTCCTCTTATTATATTATCTGCACCATCACCCCATCCACCTTTAACTATCAGAACAATCTGTAAGATCTAAGAATGCCTATGCTGGAGCGAGAGGTATAGATAGAGAGTTGGAACATCTAGCAAATATTAGGTTACAATGATGCTATAGTTTGAATGTGCCCCCCAGAATTCATGTGTTGGAAACTTAATCTCCAATGCGACAGTGCTGGGAAGTGGGGCCGAATGGGAGATGTTCATGTGATGAAGCAGTAAGTGTGATGATGCAGCAAGAAGGCCCTCACCAGATGCCAGCATGTTGATCTTGAACTTCGCACCCTCCAGACTGTGAGCCAATGTATTCTGTTATAGTGGCATAAAATGCCTGAGACAAGTGGTGCCCTTTGGTATTTGTTCTAAGCCCTCAATCTCACAACACTGCATTAGAAAGGTTAACTTGGCTATAACATAGGGGTATCAGAAGAGGGGGCAGGGGTCAATTTCCTTATCTGGAAAATAAGGAGTTGGACTGGGCCAGTGCCTTGCAGAGTACACCCAAACCTTCAGTTTCTGATTCAGTAGGTCTGCACAGGACCAGAGAATTTGTATTTTTAACAAGCTTGCAGGTGATGGAAATGCTGAGGTCCACAGACCATGCTTAGAATACTACTGGTGTCTTAGTCTGTTCAGGCTGCTATAACAGAACACTGTAAACTGAATGGGCTTATAAACAACAGAAACTCACAGTTCTGGAGGCTGGGAAGTCCAAAATCAAAGCACTGGCAGATTCAGTGTCTAGTGAAAGTCCACTTTATTTCCTGGTTCATAGAAAATTGATGGGTAATATTGAACGTCAATTTAATTGGATGCAATTAATTTAAATAGCCACAAAGTATGCAAAGTATTGTTCCTGGTGTGTCTGTGAGGGTGTTGCCAAGGGGGATTAACATTTGAGTCAGTGGACTGGGAAAGGTAGACCCACCCTCAATCTGGGTGGGCACAATCTAATCAGCTGCCAGTGTGGCCAGAATAAAATGCAGGCAGGAGAACATGGACAGACTAGACTGACTGACTGTTCTGGCCTCCATCTTTCTCCCATGCTGGATGCTTCCTGTCCTTGAGCATCAGACTCCAAGTTCTCCAGCTTTGGGACTCTTGGACCTTCGACCACAGACTGAAGGCTGCACTGTTGGCTTCCCTACTTTTGAGGTTTTGGTACTCAGACTGGCTTCCTTGCTCCTCAGCTTCCAGAGGGCTTATTGTGGGACTTCACCTTGTGATCATGTGAGTCAACTCTCTTTAGTAAACTTCCCTTCATATATACATTTATCCTATTAGTTCTGTCCCTCTAGAAAGGCCTAATACAGAAGGTCATTACAAACCAAAAAGTATCTGAGACAGGTCTCAATCAATTTAGAAGTTTATTTTGTCAAGGTTAAGGACAATGCCCAAGAGACAGGTCCATATCTTTCTCCAAAGATGATTTTGAGGGCTTCAATATTTAAAGGGGAAAGGGCAGATATTGGGGAAGGAGGAAGAAATTTTTAAAAGGTGTTGACAGATAAGAGCTAAGTGGTTGCATTCTTTTGAGCCTTTGATCAGCCGTTCACATAGAAGAAGCGGGTAGAGGAATAGTCACGTATGCATTCACCTAGCTCAGTGAACCTGCACTTTTACATGAGATAAAATAAACATGGCAGAGGAGGCCATCAGCTATGCATTTGTCTCAGGCGAGCAGAAGGATGACTGACTTCTGTCCTTTGTCTATGTCCTGTCCATACCTATGAAGACAAGCTGTCAATCTACGTTGTCCGGGTGAAATTCAACAGAACTTTTTAGAGTAAAGATCTTGGGCCCATAGGGAATTTCCTAGTGGGAAAATGTGGAGGAAGCATGTAGCTTTTTATCATAGTAGCTATCGTATTTAGGAACAGAATGGGAGGCAGGTTTGCATGATGAGGTTCTCAGCTTGACTTTTCCCTTTGGCTTAGACACAATCCCACTCCTGGGCAATCTTTCCTCACGACCTAATCACCTCCCAAAGGCCCCACCTCCAAATATTATCTCATTGGAGATTAGGTTTCAATATATGAATTTTGAGAGAACACAAACCTTCTTACCATAATAACTGGACTCAATGATATCTACAACTTTAGTTTCTTCACTTGTGCTATCCAACATGGTAGCCACTAGTTATGTGGCTATTTAAATTACAGATTAAATTAAATTAAATTGAAATTCACTTCCTCAGACACGCCAGTCATATTTCAGGTGCCAATGGCCACACGTGGCAGCGGCCACCATATGGAACAACGCAGAACATTTCCATCATCACAGAAAGACCTAGTGGATACAGTCATTTCCTCACAGACCTCTGGAGAGGACATTTTCAAGTAGAAGGGAAGCAAAGTATCCTCTGACATATGAGGCCTTTCAGGATTGCTCAAGCACACCTGTGCTCTTGGCCTCATATTTCAGCCCTAACTTTAAAAACGATCCCTGGAAGTATCGTCTTCAGCCCTAACTGGAAAGTCCCAAAGCCCATGCCCCATTCTGCCCTAGCGCCATTCTGCCCCAGGAAGCACACACAAAAACAGGGCTAGAACTGGGAAATACTAGAATTTCTGTGCTGGGAACTGTGACTGTATACCAATGTAAGACCATGGTGGACAAAGCCACGGATAGTCCCCATGCAACCTGGAACAAAGTTCTCTGAGCCTCTGTACCCTCTTCTATATTCTCTTTTTTTTTTTTTTTTTTTGAGACAGGGTCTCCCTCTGTCACCCAGGCTGGAGTGCAGTGGCATCATTTTGGTTCACTGCAACTTCTACCTCTGAAGTTCAAGCGATTCTCTTGCCTCAGCCTCCTGAGTAGCTGGGATTACAGGTGCCTGCCACCACACCTGGCTAATTTTTGTATTTATAGAAGAGACAGGGTTTCACCACGTTGGTCAGGCTAGTCTCAAACTCCTGACCTCAAGTGATTCTCCTGCCTCAGCCTCCCAAAGTGCTGAGATTACAGTCATGAGCCACCACGCCCGGCCTTCTACAAAGTATTCTTGAAATAGCTACCTCACAGGCAAATGTGGAAAAGCACCTGTAGTTTACAACTGATTCAGTTATTATTTTTTCTTCGTCTGCTCTGCTGCTATTGTGTGTTAGACATACTCTAATTTAGTACTTATGCTTTCTGCTTATGTGTCTCCACCAGGCTAGTAGCCCCTGGAACACAAGGTAAGGCCCCATCAGATTCAGTTCTTCCCTCAACACCTACCCTACTGCTCGGCCCATGAGAGATGCTCAAAAAAATGTGCAAAAGATTATGTCTTGAGGAAAAGCCAGGTCACAGGCACAATAAGTATGAAGATTGTGCCATTTCCCCGACTCTCCCCAGCTCTGTGCTCATGCTCTTTCTTTAGCCTGGACCACTTGCTACCCCATCCTGATCCACACCCCACCTTTACTTGTCCAACCCCATCTCTGGTTGTAGAGAATCTAGACATCCTTCAATAATCTTCCTAAAGATCTGAATGCCAAATTAATTAATCAGTTGTGGAGTCAAAGCCTGCCTCTACCACCGCCTACGTAGGACCCTGAGTAAATTTTTGTAATCCTGCTGATCTTAATTTTGCTGATCTGCAAATTGGGCAGAAAAATACCTATCTTTCAGTTTTGATATGACATTTACATAAGCAAATGTACGTGGAATGCCAAACACATAGCAGATGCTGAATAAATGCCTTAAAATGGCCATTTCTAATGACTCTGGGAAATTCTTCATTCTGTAACAATATGCAGTCTTCTCGAGATCTCCGCTATGTTCTCTTTTTTTCTAGTTTATTTAGCAAACGTTAACAGAGCATGTTTTATTTGCCAGACACTGTGCTAGATGACAGAGATACAAAGATTAGAAGCCAGGCATGGTGTCTCAAGCCTGTAACTCCAGCACCTTGGGAGGTTGAGGCAGGATGATTGCTTAAGGTAAGGAGTTCAAAAAAATAATAAAACATTTTAAAAAATTAGCCGGGCATAGTGGCATGCACCAGTACTCTTAGCTACGTGGGAGTCTTAACTGGGAGACCACTTGAGACCAGGAGTTTGACGCTACAGTGAATTATGACCATGCCACTGCCCTCCAGCCTGGGTAACGGGGGAAAAAAAAGATTAGAGAAGACCTCTGACATCATAGTCTAGTGGGGAGCCAGCTTCTTCAGGGATTTCTCCCTGCCTCACCTCGCCCACCTCAGGCTGTGTAGAAACCCCCAGTCTAACCGGTTGTTTCCCTCCAACTCTGTACACACCACGGTGTGTTACCTTTTTATTTCAAACATGTGCTGGCCTCTGTTCTAATCACAGCAACCTGTATCCATTAATCCATTTAATCCTCACAACAACCTTATCAGGTAAGTATTGTCATTATTCGCATTTTCCAAATAAGGAAACTGAGGCACAGGCAGATTAAGTAACTGGCTTAATAAGGTCTTCTGGTTTATAAGTAGGAGCCAGGATTTGAAAACACACCTCTGGCTCCAGCTTAATTAACATGCTCTGTTTACTTATCTGTCCCTACTGAAATTGGAGGTTGAACCTGTGGCATATCCAAATGAATAAGTATCGCCTGTGCTCACCCCAATATCTGACACTATAGGTCCACGATAACTCATTCATCAAACAGGAAGGAGGGAGGGAGGAAGGAAGGAAGGAAGGAAGGAAGGAAGGAAGGAAGGAAGGAAGGCAGGAAGGAAGGAAGGAAGGAAAGAAGGCAGGCAGGCAGAAGTAAAACGATACCACAATGGTTTGGTTGCTCACATTTACTAAGCATCAACACTGACCCGCCTGTAAGATGCGCTAACAGAGCTCAGGAATAAATGAAGGCCGGGCGTGGTAGCTCATGCCTATAATCCCAGCACTTGGGAGGCCAAGGTGGGAGGATGGCTTGAGCCCCAGAGTTCAAGACCAGTCGGTGCAATATACTGAGACTCTGCCTCTACTAAAATTAAAATTAAAAATTAGCCGGGCGCAGTGGCGCGCACCTGTAGTCCCAGCTACTTGGGAGGCTGAGGTGGGAGGATCGCTTGAGCCTAAGAATTCGAGGCTGCAGTGAGCCCTGACCACGCCACTGCACTCCAGCCTGGGCGACAAAAAAAAAAAAAAATTAAATTAAATTAAAAAAAGGAATAAATGAACATCTTTGCGGCTGGGAGCTTTCAGTTATCACCGTCGAGAATTCCAGGCGAGCGCTGCGTTTTCCCAGCTGCCTCTTTTCTCTCACCCCCGTTCCCTTCCTCTGGAATCCGGCTCCACCTCTTCCTTTTCCTTTGCCAGCCTCTCCGTCGATTCCGCGGTCCGGGTTTCCCGGGCGCCAGCCGCCGGGAGAGGATCGGTGCGTGGGAGCGCTCCGGCCGCGGCGGGCATGCGCAGAGGGGGGCGGTGCACTGCGCATGCGGAAAAATGGCGGGCCGGGCTACTTGAGAGCCGCGGGTCTACCTCCTCCTTTCCCGTCTTCGTCGGGAGTTCCCGGGCACGTGAGGCAGTGCCGCGTTTCCTGGCGGGTGGGACGGCCTAGCCGGGCGGGGCCTTGGAGGACGCCGCGGATCCGTCAGTTTCTGGGCCCTTGGAAATCGGCGCGTGGGGGGCGGTGATCGAGCTGCGCGCGAGAGGGCGGGAGAGCTCGCGGGGTGCGAGGGGAGCGGGACGCCCGGCCGGGCAGCATGAGTCAGCAGCGGCCGGCGAGGAAGTTGCCCAGTCTCCTCCTGGACCCCGCGGAGGAGACGGTTCGCCGTCGGTGCCGAGACCCTATCAACGTGGAGGGACTGCTGGTAAGCTCCGGGACGGGACGGGACGGGACGGGAGGGGGACGGGCGGGGGTCTCCCAAAGCTGACCCCCTCCTCCCCGCGCCGCCGCCAACCCCGCTGGCCGTCGTCTCGGTCGTCTGCTCGCCCTGGGCCAGGCGCTGCCCATCACGTGCTGCGAACTGCGCTCTCCCGCCTTCTGCTTTCAGCATCTGCTCACAGACGTGGTGTCAGTCTTCTGGGCTTTTACATCGGAACTTCAGGGCACTGTTGGAGAAAATTGCTCAACTTTGCATTGGAAAGGCCATGTTTTTCTCCTTCAGTGGACTCTAGCTGTATCTCTGCAACCTATCATTTGTTCTACCTTCTCTCTCTTCTGCTCTACTGCAGCCGTTTAAAACCTTGTCCACGCTTTATATTTCCCACGCCACAGCTCCCATTCATAAAATTATCTCCCCACCTGTTTGACGGAGAAAATGGTTAGGAGATTTGGCTCCCTTTCCCACAAAGACTGATTTCTTCTACTCTTGTTCTGGACCAGATACTGTATTCCCCGGTTCTCAAGGTCCTTAACAAATGCGTTCTTTTCCATTCCTCCCGTATTTTCTTTTTATTTTTTTGAGATGGAGTTTTTACTCTTGTTCCCCAGGCTGGAGTGCAATCTCAGCTCACTGCAACCGCCGCCTCCCAGGTTCAAGCGATTCTTCTGCTTCAGCCTCCCATGTAGCTGGGATCACAGGCATGCGCCACCACACCCAGCTAATTTTGTATTTATAGTAGAGACGGGATTTCACCGTGTTGGCCAAGCTGGTCTCGAACTCCTGACGACCTCAGGTGATCCACCCGCCTCGGCTTCCCAAAGTGATGGGATTACAAGGCGTGAGCCACCGAGCCCGGCCTCTCCCCATATTTTCAATTTCTCTGCTGCTTTCTTCCTATAACTAGTAGTAATTAAACATTTTCCCAAGTCATTATGCCTGGTCCCCATACCAAATAGTTTGTGATTATTGTCTCATTTAATTTCTCACAGCAGTGTTTTATAATAGTAAAAGACTATTATTCTTGTTTTACGGTTGCCAAAACAGACCTAGAGATGCATGTAATGCCGGCTTGCCTGTGGCTAGATAGTAAGTGGAGAAACTTGGGTTGAACCTCCAAATGTCTAACTCCAGATGATAAATTCTTGACTACTAAAACCACATTCTCAATCCGTCCCCATCTTAAAAGATCCCTCCCTTAATTCCATATCCCTTGCCATCTACTGTCTCTCTTCCCCTTCACAGCTAAACTTCTTGAAAAAGTTATTTACACTCACTCTTTCCACTTGATCGTCTCATTATCAGCCAACCCACTGCTGGGGACCCCTATCCTCAGCACACTTGTGAGACCATTCTAACCAGGGTCACCGACAATCTCGTCAATTCCAGCAGCTGTTGTAGTTTTGACACAAAACTACTTGTGTTGGAAACTCTCCCTTGAGTTTCCTTGACATTGATGTTCCATCTGCTTCTCTGGTCTCTCCTTGTCCTCATCCTCTTCCCAGTTCTTCATTTTTTTTTCCCCCTGAGACAGGATCTCACTCTGTCACCCTGGCTGGAGTGCAGTGGCACATCCTGGCTCACTGCAGCCTTGACCTCCCAGGCTCAAGTGATTCTTCTGCCTCCATCTCTCTAGTAGCTGGGACTACAGGCACATGCCACAAGGCCTGGCTAATTTTTTTATTTTTAGATATGGAAGTCTTCCTACATGGCCCAGGCTGGTCTTGAACTCCTGGGCTCAAGCTGTCCTCTCACCTCAGTTTCCCAAAGTGCTGGGATTACAGGTGTGAGCCACCGTGGCTGGCCACATGTTGATGATATTCAGGGTTCTCTTCTGCTGTCTCTACACATTCTTCTTAGGGGAGTTCATTCTCTCCTCCCATGACTTATGTTACCATCTACATTTGATCCTTGAACGACTCAGAGTTTGGGGCACCAAATCACATGAAATTCAAAATCTGAATATAACTTTGATTCCCCCAAAACTTTACTGTTTCCTGGAAGCCTTACTGATACTGTAAACAGTTGATTAACACATATTTTGTATTTACATGTATTAGTTAGTGTATTCTTATAATAAAGTAGCTAAAGAAAAGAAAACGTTATTAAGAAAATCATAAAGAAGAGAAAGTCCTACTCATTCAGGGGAATTAGATGATCATAAAGGTCTTCATCCTTGTCTTCACACTGAGTAAGCTGATGAAGAGGAGTAAGAGGAGGAGTTGGTTTTGCTCTCTAAGGTGTGGCAGGGGGTAAAGAAAATTGGCATCTAAGTGGACCCACACAGTTCAAACCTGTGTTGTTTGAGGATCAGCTGTATATTGGTACCATCTGTATTGGTGGTCTTAATATTTGAAAATTTGATAAAAACTCTAAGCTCACTGTGGAAAAACCACTTAGTTTGCATGCAGTATCAGCAGATACATCGCTTGAAATCTTAGACATACATTTCTGGTATTTTCAGTTACCATATCGTAATTCCCAAATCTATAAATCTCCCTCAGGGTTTTCCAGCTGTCTACTAGACCTTCCTACTTAGGTTTCCAACTCCTATTAGTCCCCCCTCATCTGAGGTTTCACTTTTCTTGATTTCATTTAACCTGTGGTCCCCCAAACTATTAAAATGAAAATTCCAGAAATAATTCATCAGTTTTAAAATGCTTGCCATTCTCAGTAGTGTGATGAAATCTCGAGCTGTCAAGTACCACCCAGCACCTGAATCTTCCTTTGTCCAGAGTTCCCATGCTGTCATTGCACCCTGCCCTTAGTCGCTTAGTAGCTGATTGTTGATTATCAGACCAACTGTCACAGTGCTTGTGTTAAGTAGCCCTTATTTTACTCAGTAATGGCCCTGAAGCACAGGAGTAGTGATGCTGGCAGTTCCAGTATGCCGAAGAGAATTGATGAAGTGCTTCAAGTGAAAAGATCTAAGTTCTTGACTTAGTAAGGAAAGAAAAAAATCTTATTCTGAGGTTGCTAAGATCTACAGTATATTTTGAGAGGCCACCTTCACATAACTTTCATTGTAGTATATTGCTATAATTGTTATATTTTATTATTAGCTGTTAATATCTTACTATGCCCGATTTATAAATAAATGTTATCACAAGTATGTTTGTATACTTAAAAAATTGTATATATGGGGGTTGGTACTGTTTGCGGTTTTAGGCATCCACTGGGGGTCTTGGAATGTAGCTCCCAAGGATAAGGGTGGACTACTGTATATTCAGAAATGAATTTATTACTCTATTGGTCAGGGTTCTGCAGAGAGACAGACCAATACTAATACAGATTTTGGTACCAGGAATGGTTCTAGGGGAACAGAATTTTAAAGATGAGTTTCCTTAATTGGGGTTTTTGAAATTGGTTCTTTAATCTGATTAGAACTTAAAAATGCTAAGAGCTCTACTTCTAGTAGTAGAGAGAGCACTGGAAGCCATGACACAAACTGTTTATAGATATGCAAAATAAATGCCTTTGACATTCTAATTCACCACATATAAGAGGCAAAGAATTTAGTGACGCTGTATGTGATATTTTCAAACATTTTTGGAAAAACCAGGATTATAATGACATTGGTTGGTTGCTCCTAGTGTCTTTGGACAAAGTGATGAAAGAAAAGGATGAGCTCAGGGATTCAGTTTCATGGCTGGAGTTCCACATAAATGACTTAAAAGTTTCTAAGTGTGCCCTAGGTTAGAATCTTCTATCCTGTAGCCATAGGGCTGAAATTGCTGAAAATCAAACACAAGCCTTCATCATGCAACTGCCAAATTACAATGAAAGTTGAACTCTTGGCCAGGCATGGTGGCTCATGCCTGTAATCCCAGCGCTTTGGGAGGCCGAGGCGGGTGGATCACCTGAGGTCAGGAGTTCGAGACCAGCCTGGCTAATGTGGTGAAACCCCGTTTGTACCAAAAATAAAAAAAATGAGCCGGGCTTGGTGGCGCGTGCCTGTAATCGCAGCTACTTGGGAGGCTGAGGCAGAAGAATCACTTGAACCCAGGAGGTGGAGGTTGCAGTGAACCGAGATTGCGCCATTGCACTCCAGCTTGGGCAATAAGAGCGAAACTCCGTCTCAAAAATAAAGAAATAAATAAAATAGAAAGTTGAACTCTCTTAGCCTCACAGAGCATCTACTGTTGAAGTAAGGGTATTGGTTGGGAAAGAGTGGGGTTTGGATGGGATCATGTGGGAAGATGAGGCTGGACACATTGAGCCCCTAAATTCTGATGAGTCTTGTTTGCCAGAGGGGCAGTAGCAGTTCCACCTACAGTGGTGTCATCCTTTCCACCCCTGTCTAAGGAGATTAATTCTGCATTGCCTGTGGAGATAGTAGTAGCCTCCTCTGAAACAGTTCCTGGGCAGGACAATGCTGATTCTCATCGGGACCCACCCCACCGCCCCTCTTTGCTTCTAGACCTATTACTAAACCCAAGTCCCAGCAGGCCCCTAAAGGTGAGGTGCAAAGTATGACTGACTCCACTTCTGGTACCAAATCTGTATTAGTTTTCTCTGGAGAGACAGAACCAATAGGATATATATACAGTCATGTGCTGTATAATAATTGGGTCAGCGGTGGATCACATATACGGAGGTGGTCCTGTAAGATTATAATGGAGCTGAAAAATTTCTGTCACCTAGTGACACTATGTTGGCCAGGCTGGTCTCGAACTCCTGACTTCATGATCTGCGCCCCACCCCCCACCCCCTGCTTCCCAAAGTCCTAAGATTATAGGCATGAGCCACCGCGCCCAGCCTTACCATCTTTCTATCTGTATGTCTGTAGATGATGTTGCATGCCCTAGCAGGTCTACATGTTCAGTTCTAACAACTAAGTTACTTACAGTGGGATTCTGTCTCCATGGGAGTATTCCATATCGGGTTAATTTGTTAATAGATGCTATCATCTTGTCATGGATGATAAGAAAATCGTTGTGCCAAGGATATTGTTAACACCACTATAAACAAAGAGCCTCTTAACTGCTCACCTTGCCTTTGGGCTTCCTCATTTCCCAGTCCTTTTGCCATGTTGCTGCCATACTTATATTTCTAAACCATTTACTTAATTATGTCCTAGTCTGGTTCAGAAACCTTTGGTAATTCTCTACTGGTTATGACATGAAGTCCAAACTCTTTAGCATTAGTTTTATGTGGTGCCATCATGACCTCCCAGCTTCAAAGTCAAGTCACTTTCACACTGGCCGCTTCAGTGGGTTCCCAGAAACATGCCGTGCCATATACATCTTCACACCTTTGTTCGTTTCCGGTACCACAATCCTGTCTTTTTTCTTCTCTCCCCACGGTTGTTTATTCAGGCAAATCTGACTTGCTGGGCAAGGCTTACCTGAGGGCTGCCTTCACCATGTATCCTTCTGTGATTTCCCTGTCTGGGTGCATCCCTAGTACTACTATTGATTCTCTTCTTAGAGTACCTATGAATTCACTTGCCCCAGTTTTGCTTTATGGCCAGTTTTTTCTTAGATAAGAGCTAAACCTGATGACAGCCCTTCTGGAGGCACATTAACATTGATGTTACTAGGAGTTTCTGTTTATAGGCTTTCGTTTTAAGGTTTGGTTTCATTTTATTTATTTTTTACAAAAAAACAGTTCGTAAATGTTACTACCAGTTTTATGCAAACTTTCAGAGCCTCTAAATAGCTGGTAAAATGGTGAGCATTGATAATGGCGCTTCTGCTAATTTCCTGGTTGTTTCAGGAAATTAAAAGAAGAAACTTTTTATCTAATGCAAAAGTTTCTAATTACCCACAGCATGCATTGTTTTCCATTGTTAGAAATGCTGCTGTTTTACATTAATTATAGTGGGAACACATAGCTGCCTATGAAAGCTTGTGTTCTCATCGGGACCCACCCCACCGCCCCTTTTTTGGAACTTTTTTTTCCCATTTTTGGAAACTGCATATACTTTAATAATAGCAAGGAGTGAGCATGTGTTGGTTGAGATAAATCTTCTATCTCTACTAAGCTTTACCAAGTCAGGGACAGTGTCGTAGTGCTCTTCATGTTCGTTTTATCCTCAGTACCTGATGTATTCAGTAATTACCATATTTTGTGTGTGTATGAATGGTTTTTTTTTTTTTATTTGAGACAGAGTCTTGCTCTGTTGCCCAGGCTGGAGTGCAGTGGCGTGATCTTGGCTCACTGCAACCTCCTAGATTCAAGCGATTCTCTTGCCACAGCCTCCCAAGTAGCTGGGATTATAGGTGCCCGCCACCACGCCTGGCTAGTTTTTGTATTTTTAGTAGAGATGGGGTTTCACCATGTTGGCCAGGCTGGTCTCGAACTCCTGACCTCAGGTGATGCACCTGCCTCGGCCTCCCAAAGTGCTGGGATTACAGGCGTGAGCCACCGTGCCTGGCCAGTAATATCACATTCATATTCTCAGACCTTTATACTATTGAGTAAAATGCTATTTGTTTGCATTGTTGTTTTAAAATCACTAAGTTAAATTTTTTATCTTTTTTTTCAGCCATCAAAAATAAGGATTAATTTAGAAGATAATGTACAATATGTGTCCATGAGAAGTAAGTTGATTCCTGAATAGGTTTTAGGTTTTGTTAGTTTGAACTTCATATGATTAAAATGATTTGTGTAAGTGTATGAGTTGATGAGAAACTGAAATAAAATGTGTTATTTGTACACTGAAATGTAAAGTTTCAAGGTTTAGTAACAACTCCTGAGGTTATGGGTTGAATAATGTGCACAAATGCCAATTTGTTCTCCATAGAACAGTCTATATTTAAGGCTGTTTTCTCAGAATTCCTCCTGGGAGAGAAATGTACTCTTTCCTTCTTGTCCCTTATCTTAGGTTAATGTTTAGGGTGTCTGTTAGAGGAGATAGGATGTAAATGGCTCTAGTTCCCTCTTCTGGAAGTTTTCATGATAGACTGCCCCACCTCAGCCTCCTAATCTCAGTGGATAGATAGTGCAAGTCAGTGTGAATCTTAGAAATGCTAACCCTTAGTTTTTCCTCAGTGCCTGCCACAGTCTCACCCATAGTTGGTCACTGAGTTTGGTCAGCTTCACCTTTGATGTGTTTCTTGCGTCTGTCCCATACCACCAATTTATAATAATATCTAACATTTATTGAGCTCATACAGTGCCTGGCACTGTATTAAGCTCTCTGCATGGATTGTCACAACGACCCTTCAAAATACAGGTGCGGATTAGAATTCTTACTTTATAAAGGCCCAGAGAGGCTGAGTGACTTGCTCAGAGTCAGGGTTGAATCTTGCCTCTCTGGCGCAAGAGCCCAGAGTCTTTACCACATTGAATTGCTTCTCCTCGTTCAGGGTCTGACTTCCTCTGTAGCTGAAGTTGCTGGGTGTCCTTCTGAGAAGGCAGTCAGTGTCCAGGCTCTCCAGCCTGGGTGCTAGAAAACTCCAGGGGGATTTGTCTGATACAGAAATGGTGTTGTTATATCATCCAACCTAAGTTCTTCAGTGACACTCTTTTACGTGTAGAGAAAACCCTGATTCCTCGTATATTTGATTTTAAGTGTTTGTATTACATTCATAAGCCACTTCATATTAAAAGAAACTAGGCAGTAGAGAATGGGTAGACGGAGCAGACCAGGCCATTGTAGCTGTTTCTTGCTTAACGCCGCAGCCTCTTCTTCCTGCATGCTGCCGCCCTCCTCCACGGCTCAAGCTACACCACCTGTGGTCCCCGAAGCACCGCAGGTTCTCTAAGGCTGCTTTGTCTTCTGAGGTGTGGTTCCATCTCCCTCACTTCAGCCCCTCACCCTCTGTCAGAGTGGGCAGACACCGCCCATTTGCCTTCCTGTTCCCTGTGCCCAGTGTACTCCCATCAAGAGGCCTTCCCAGTTTCCCCCTGCAGTGAAGGTTTGATTTCATGCTATCGGGTGACTTTGAATACCTCTCTTAGCACTTACCTCAGTACATGCTGAGCAGTACATATCAAAATTCCTTAAAAATGTCCAGTTAAGGGGACATACAATAATTTCACAACAAAAAGATTCGTTGAAATATTAAGAATTCCTTATTAGACTACGGAGTTGCTTTGGTGTGAAGACCTCTGTAATCCTATTCACATCCCTTCAGCAACTGTCACGTTTTTGGTGTTTCGTTATACGTGTTCTTTATAAAATAACATCATAGAAATATACTTATTCTGAGCATGTGAGACCATGCCTTGTTAATAATTACTATAATTAAATATATGCTTTTTAAAGTTAGAATTTCTCATTTGTAATCTTCTTGAGTTTGTTGTAGAATTGTGACCTTCTACTTCCAATTAAAAATCCTTTTAAATTCCTAATTTACCCCTATTTAATCTTAAGTGTAGGAATGGGCTCCAGAGAGAAGACATTTATATTATGAAATATGTACCTTTGTTCCTGAAGTAACCGCCAGTGGTCTTTAAACTAAATGTGACATTGTGGAGGTTCTGAGTAAGGACATTTCTGGCTGAAGGTAGGATGGACATTTCTTTGAGGCATACTGACTGTGGTGTGCTGTGGAAGTAGAGAAAAAGAAAGTCATATATTCCACACCAGAGTGACAAAGTTATTTTAGAAATTATTTTTTCTGCAAACCAAGCCATAAGAACTTTTTCTTAGTATCAAATTGGAAAAGATGACAAGATACTTAGTTCTGGCAAGCGCGTGAGATGAGGTCCGTGTATGCCGCATAGAATGGATAGAACCCACAACCTGCAGAGCTGTTTAGCAGTACATATCAAAATTCCTTAAAAGTGTCCAGTTAAGGGGACATACAGTAATTTCGCAACAAAAAGATTCGTTGAAATATTAAGCAAAATCGTAAAGTTGGAGATAGTCTGAATTTCTAATATTGGGATAAATAGCAAATACTGCATACAGTTAAGCATACAGCCATTAAGAATAATGTTGAAATACATTTGTTGACATGTCAGGATGTTCACAATATTGTGTTAAAAGAACATGTTGCAAAATTGCATGGTCCTGTTTTTGTTTTTAAAAACTATATATATGATTGACACACAAGTGTGAGTGTGTTAGAGGGGTGTGTGTGTATGAAAACCCGAGCCATAGTAGGTGAGTGAGGGAATTAAAGGGATTTTTTATCATTTGTCTATCCGTTACATTAATACAGAGTAGTGAATATTTTTAAAAATAGAGATAGTGGGCCGGGCGCGGTGGCTCAAACACCTGTAATCCCAGTACTTTGGGACGCTGAGGCGGGTGGATCACAAGGTCAGGAGTTCAAGGCCAGCCTGGCCAATATGGTGAAACCCTGTCCCTACTAAAAACACAAAACAATTAGCCGGGCGTGGTGGTGCACGCCTGTAATCCCAGCTACTCCAGAGGCTGAGGCAGGAGAATTACTTGAACCCAGGAAGTGGAGGTTGCAGTGAGCCAGGATCGCGCCACTGCATTCCAGCTCCAGCCTGGGCGACAGAGTGAGACTCTGTCTCAAAAAAAAAAAAAAAAGAAAAGAAAAAATAGAGATACCACTGTTGGCCGAGGTATGTCATCATTGCCTTAATAGAAGACTAGTTTGAGCTCTTTCAAAACATTGGTCAGATAACTTACACTATGACATGGATAGAGTCATTAAAAGGGGACAAAAAGCCAGTTCTCTGCCTTTGCTTTGTAAAGAATTCCTTCACTTGAAGACCAAATGAGAAATTTAATTTTAAAAATCATGTGTAATTCTGTTCCTGAGAGTGGTATGGATGCAAATGTAATCTCACTGCTTTGTCTGAGAAGATGCAGTAGACTTGTAAAAGTCCACATGCTCAGTGGACACTGGTTGCATATTTCAAATACTCCTTTATTTAAATTTAAAGCCTTTGTTTAGAGCCAGGATAGGCCAGTGAATTTTTTCTCCAATTTAAGAGATTTATTTCATAGAAACCAGCTTTGATTTGGTCAGTGTGTAGGGATTTCTGTAGATGTCTGCTCTCTGATCAAGAGGAAACAGATGATTTTTTAAAACAAGTTGAGAAATGTTATTTAAAGTTTTACAAATATGTTTATTTTGTTTCCCAGAAGCTCTAAAAGTGAAGAGACCTCGTTTTGATGTATCACTGGTTTATTTAACTCGAAAATTTATGGATCTTGTCAGATCTGCTCCTGGGGGTATTCTTGACTTAAACAAGGTTGCAACGAAACTGGGAGTCCGCAAGCGGAGAGTGTATGACATCACCAATGTCTTAGATGGAATCGACCTCGTTGAAAAGAAATCCAAGAACCATATTCGATGGATGTGAGTTGCTTTCAAACTTTTCATGGCTTTTTTTCTTTCTCATCAAGTGACAATTCCGTGCTTAAACTAGATAGTAGCAGTGTTTTGACAGTAGAAAACAAAGGTACGACTTCTTGTTAGGAGCGCATTCTATAAAATTTTCTCGCATCATCCTGGAGAGTACATACATTTTTTAAAAAGTATTTCCTCAGTTCCAGTTGATTACTGATATTGGGAAAATCTGTGAAGGTTGTAAAACAGTGGTTTTCACACGGCCGTGTAGTAAACACCTAGAGGCTTACTGCCTCTGGAGTTGTAATTCGGTAGATCTGAGGGAAAGCAGGAAAGTACATTCTCAACAGGTAGCCCAGGAGATTATGACGTAGCGAGGTGTTTGAAACACTGCCCTGAATATTAAAAGAAAAATCAGACAGTGTCTAAAAGGCAGTTGCTAAAGACTTGACATGATGAGGAGGAATCCAATGGAAAGGAAAGCTGAAGACTGGCATAGATAAAGGTATCTGTGCGTGCACACATAAGAAGAAAGCTGTTAGAATAGGCAAGTATTTTGGGACAGGGAGAAATAGTTGCAGCAAATAAGTACATAGTGACCTCTCAGGCAAATGGAAACCTGCCAAGAAAGACTGTAAAATGATCCTAAATAATTAACTTAGTTATTAGAGGAAAGGGATTCATAAAGGAGGTCATTTTTTCAATAGTATGGAAGTATAGGTTGAATTCTAATTTGAGCATGTTTACTAAATAACACTAAAAAACACTTTAGGAGTTTATATCGGCATGCATTGTGAATCACTAATTAGAATCAGATTTGAAAACTGCCAAGTGAAAGATAGAGGCAAGAACCTTTCCCTATTTAGTTTCCATTAAGATTGAAAGGAAAAAATGAAAATCAGTTGTTGCCTGGTCATCATACCGGAGTAGGCACTAATTACTAAGGAAAATATGTATATCTTTTTTTTTTTTCTTTTGAGAGGGAGTCTTGCTCTGTCACCCAGGCTGGAGTGCAGTGACATAATCTCAGCTCACTGCAACCTCCACCTCCTGGGTTCAAGCGATTCTCCCACCTCAGCCTCCCCAGTAGCTGGGATTACAGGCGCACACCACCACCCCTGGCTAATTTTTGTATTTTTAGTAGAGACGAGGTTTCACCGTGTTGGCCAGGCTGGTCTCAAACTCCTGACCTCAGGTGATCCACCTGCCTCAGCCGCCCAAAGTGCTGGGATTACAGGCGTGAGCCCCATGCCTGGCCTGAAAATAATGTCTTTTTTAAAATGATGAATAGAATCATTATATTCAGATAGAATGTGTACACTAGGGAAAAATACAGACTCATCACATTTTAGCAGAGGAACTGTCATTTAGCCAACACTTTGTTTTCATATGTAGGAACTCAAGTACTGTAAGATTATAACTTATCAGAAGCTATGTTGTAAGGACTAGGACTGAGGCTGAAGCTAGGTGTTATTGACTCTTAGTTCAGTGCGCTTTTGCTTTCTTAGGCTGTCTCTGCTGTTATTAATTTCTGTTAGGTTGTAATGTTTTTTTTTTTTTGAAAAAGACTGTATAAGATGAAGAACTATAAATGTATGTACAGAAGGAATAATGGCTGTCTAGAACGAAGATAGCAGAAGTTAAAAGTCCCTAGTTTCTATTGTTGTGGAAAACACTTATGGTAATCATTTGAAGAAGTTCCAGTAACCTAACTTGAAATTCCTTTGTGGCGATTTTTTTTTCTTTTAAAGAGGATCTGATCTTAGCAATTTTGGAGCAGTTCCCCAACAAAAGAAGCTGCAAGAGGAACTTTCTGACTTATCAGCAATGGAAGATGCTTTGGATGAGTTAATTAAGGATTGTGCTCAGCAGCTGTTTGAGTTAACAGATGACAAAGAAAATGAAAGATATCCTTTAAGTCTATACCTTTCTAAAATTTCTGCTTCCAAAACAGATTACTTAAGTAGTAGAATCAGCTTGGGGACTTAATTTATATATTTAAGATATAAAATTAGACCATTAAAAGTTAAAGTAATACAAAATTAGCCAGGCGTCATGGCAGGCACCCGTAATCCCAGCTCCTTGGGAGGCTAAGGCAGGAGAATAGCTTGAGCCTGGAAAGCAGAGGTTACTGTGAGCCGAGATGGCGCCATTGCACTCCAGCCTGGGCAACAAGAGCAAAACTCCGTCTCAAAAAAAAAAAAAAAAAAGTAAAAGTTGGTAGTAATATAGCCTCAAACGTACACAAATGGTAGGTTTTTTAACTTCTGTGTGGCGTTTCTTAGATTAAATTCTGGATGATGACCTCAGGGGTACAGTACCAAACCAAGGTTGATGGTACCACTTAAAATAGGAGAGTATTCATTTTTATAGTCTGAATACTATAAGGATAATAAAATATTTGTTGGCTTTTGTGAAGTTCATGTTTTTCCTAGAAATGTGTGAACAGAAGTTGATTTCCGAAACAGTGAATTGCCGTTGAAGAGGTGCTTAAACTCCCGTTTGTGTCCACAGAAGCATGTTGCTGCTTAATAGCAGTGTTGCCTTGAAACTCAATGTCTCAGGGAGCTGGGGGATGGGGCTGGGGGAACCTTGTCTTTGGTACTGACCTCCTGGGTGTCTTAGACCTGTATGCTGTGCTGTGCTGTTCCCTGTGGCACCCTTTGTGAGGGGCTCACTGATTCTGAGCTATCCCATACCCCAGATTTACTTAAAACTCTCTACAGCAGTCAAAAACCTCTATTCCTACAGTACAGTTACTGGAAGGAAAAGAAAAAAATAAGCACCAACATTACTGCAGCCAATCAGAGAAAAAAAAAATGTTAGAGAAACCCAATAAATCACTCAGTTGGTAAAATTTGAGGCAACACAGTGAAACAAGACGAAAAAGATTCAGGTAATGAGATGGAAAATAATTTTGGATAAAGTAATATCACACATGATATTCTTGAGAAACTTAATCTCCAAGTCGTTTATGCCTTTTTATAGATTTTTTTCCGTCTTTCATTTTGGGGGATTCTTGTCAAAGCCCTGAATGTTTTTTCTCAAAGTTATAGTAAGATCTAGCTTACTATAACTGAAAAGGGAATAGGATGAAAATTTGAATTTCTTCATGTGGTATATTTGTGTTAGGGACTCAGACTTTATTAATATTTTTCTCCAGAAATTGCCATCATAATCATAATACTACAGCTTAAATTCTTTAGGTTGAGTTGTAAATATTGTAAAATGCTTTATTAAAAGCTTAATTTTATATGAATAATAAAGATTATCAATGGAATAATTTTTTTACTACTTTCCTTAATGCTGAACTTGTATCTCATAAAAACTAAAGACATTCTAACATTACGCTTGCGTTACTGAATTACTAGAGATAAATTACTTCCCCAATAAACAGCATTCTGTGTAGAGATCCTTGACTGGGTTTTACACTAGCATATGTGACCTATCAAGACATTCATAGCATTCAGGCCTTCCATGAACAGATCGTCATTGCAGTTAAAGCTCCAGCAGAAACCAGATTGGATGTTCCAGCTCCCAGAGAAGTAGGTAACCCTGCATTTTTAAAAGGATTTAAAGAGGGGTGAGGGCCGACTGCTTAGGCTGTGATTTATTGCAGTCATACTTAAGAGCCATTGTGTGCACGTGCACTCTACATCCGCTGCTGCTGAAGGCACTTCACACATTTTAACTTGCTTCAACTAACACAAGTCAAGTAGTCATTATTATCTTAAAGATGAGGAACCGAGAGCTCACAAAGATGAGTTAACTTTTTCAGGATCACCAGAATTCAAACCCAGTTAGTGTGGCTTCATAGTTTGTTTTTCACTATTGTACTGCAGTGCTTCTTAGAAGAATCACCAAGAATTGGCCCATCTTAAAGTTCCAAAAGTAAGGTCTGCTCTCAACGAAGGCACTGGGGAGTTAACAAACTCATGAAAGACTGATGAATAAACCAGAACACTAGGTTCTGAATTTAAAATGGAAAAGCAGGATTTCTGTGTCAATGAACATATTTTTGTCAGCTGCCAGCTGCTCGGTGCATTTTTTCCCTCGCAGGAAAGTTTGCATTGAAAGATAATTGCAGCAGAAGGCTGCTTGATGAGGACGGAATCAGAACCAAGGAATGTGGCCATTCTTGGGCCACATCCTCAAGACTGACAGCCTTGATAGATTCATCGGTGCTCATAGTGCAGTCCTCTGCATTGCCCTGGGGGTTTGCCTCCTGCCTAGCGAGGAATGTTTTCTTGACCCGTTTTTCCTTTTGTCCCCAGCAGACCACTGTTCAAGTGAGCCCTGTATTACTCGACAGTGTATGGGTTAAGGGCTGGCTTTCATTTAACTCAGTCACACTCAAATTATGATTTCTTGGTGATGTTTCCTAGTTGTTTTATTTTTAAGAAAGAAACCGCTAATCAACACATCTTTACTTTGGGGCATAATAATTCATTCTGCAGAGACTAATGGATTTTTGGCTTTTCCCCTATGCAATGAGCTGCTTCAGACTGTAATTGCTAAATCTGGCTGAGCCTTTGATCATACCTGAGGCTTCTTTTAGAGTCCCATTTAAAGTCTCTGCACGTGGGCTCTCTTGGCTGGAGCCTGACCGTGAAGATCTGGGGACCTAGTGTGGTGGTTGGCAAACTGGCCTTAAGGTCAGATCCGACCTGCTCCTTGTTCTTAGAAATAATTTTATTAGGACACAGCCACATGCACATTTGTTTACATATTGTCTCTGGCTGCTTTCATACTATAGTGGCAGAGTTAAGAGGTTGTAACAGGGATAGTGTGACTCGCAAAGCCAAAAGTATTTACCATCTCACCCTTTATGGGAAGTTTGACAACACCTAATTTAGTGGAATGTGAAGTCCTCAGCTGCCTAGCAGTTGAGAGTGACATTGGTTCCTTTTATCGTTTAGAAATATCTACTGAATTGTACAGGATTTATCATTCAAACCAGATGTGACCTGGCATTCTAGAAGCTGAGCACAGATGTTCTCCAGCCCACTTGTCGGGTACCAGGAAGTCATAGCAAGGACGACAAGTGAGGCTCTGAGATGTCTGAGAGGCTGCATCTCCCCAGACTCACCCTGGTGTAACATCGCAGTGAGGTGTGGAGTGGGAGGGAGCAGTGGTGTCTGTGAGTCTAGCCGAGGCCTAACTGCATTAAAGGGGAGAAAACAGACTTTGTTACAGTTGAAGCAGCTCCCAGTTAAAGCAATCATTTATAACTGGAGCTGTTCCTTAAGAATTTAGCATAATTCCCAGTAGAAGCATTCAAGTTGCCTGATATCTTATGGAAAAAGTATTTTGATTAATCCTGGGGAAATCTGAAATCAAAGGATGTAAAAATCATGGTGAGTTGTTAATAGCCCTTTATAAATAATCTTTACAATTTTTTTGATGTTTTACTTGAGGTATATTTTGATCTTTTCCTGTGCTTTCAACTGGACAAAAGAATGGCCCTTCCATTATCTCAGGATCTGTTCATTGGTCTGGCAATCCAAGCACATATTTATCCTGTGAGACTAGGGTATTCTAGAGTTCTTTGTCATCAAAACACTTTTTGACTCGAGTACGGCCTCCTTGAAGGGTCAGCTCCTGAGTAGAAAAAGGCTCTTGAGTACTGAGGTTTTCCCATGATAGCTCTTGAGGTTTTCCCATGATAGCTCTGAAGCCATTACTGCAGGATCAAGCGTAACTGTCTTCAGCGTGTGAGTTGGCCAGTGCTTTAATGTGACTACAGCTATGGTGATTTTTTCAAATGTCTCTTGAAATTCTTGCAGTTCTAGTGAGTGAAAAAGTACGGTTTATTATTTCATTCATCTTGACGATTCCTGTGTCCTTTGCTAGGACTCTATCACAGTGCACATAAGGAGCACCAACGGACCTATCGATGTCTATTTGTGTGAAGTGGAGCAGGGTCAGACTGGTAGCAAAAGGTCTGAAGGAGTCGGAACCTCTTCATCTGAGAGCACTCATGCAGAAGGCCCTGAGGAAGGTAAATATACCAGTGATTCTGGCAGTATTTTAAATAAGCACATATAATGTTGTTAATGTGTATTATGGCCTTAAGATATTTTTCCTCTTCCTATCCACAAAAACATAAGTAAAAAAATTACAACATAATTCTTACTGTAGTTGAGAATATTTCTGTGAGCGTTACAGTTAAATTTCTGTAGTTTTGATAGCAGTGGAGACTTAGAATTCTGTTTGGTCCCATGGTGGTACCAGCTTGCGATGGTCTCTGAATAGGGCAGGCTTTCAGTCAAACAGCAGCTCCACTCGGCCAAAGAGCCTGCCCATGACCCGGCCGGGAGACTCCCCCTTCTGCACATCTTGGAGAAGGGAAAGGTCTAGACCTGCTTGACCCAGGCAGTCACACACCCACTCAACTCAGCGAGCAGCCCACTCCACAAGAGTCAGTCCTCAGTTGCACATTTCTAAGGACATTGCCTCTGGACCCACCTGGCCAGAGCAGTGACTCCATCTCACCTCAGAGCCCAGCTTGCAGCACTGCCCAACAGCAGATCCCAAATAGTGGAATTGCCTGAGCAGGGGGCCAGCATCCTGTGACCGGCCTGGGCAGAAGCCATCACAGTACCCAGCCAGCAGGTCCACCGACATCTGAACAAAGACCCAGCCAACTGGAAAACCGGCCTGGGCAGAAGCCATCACCGTGCCCAGCCAGCAGGCCACCGACATCCGAACAAAGACCCAGCCAACTGGAGAACTCAACAAGCACTGCGGGCCAGGGTGGTCTTCAGCTGGTCCTTTGCAGAGCCACAGGCTGGACCAATAGGAAGCTTTCACTGACAGAGAATACCTGTAATGACCAGAAGAGGGGGCTGTTGCCCGCACACAGACAACATCACAAAGACACAAGGATTACAAAGACTGGGGGAATCATGGGGGCTCCGAAAGAAACTAGTAAAGCCCTAATAAGGGAAGGCTTCCTCCATTCTCGGACGGTTGCTTTCAGGTACAAGTTCGAGTTCCGGTTTATTCGTGAGAGACTGAAAAAATTAGCCTTATGCCATTAACCTGAGAATGCGTGTTCTTGACCAGGCATCTTCAGGGTTTTCTGAAGTAGTCGGATTGTGTATTCTTTTACATATTTGCCTATCAAACCTTCACTTAGGTGAATTTCTCTCTCGTGTTCTTTTTCAGAAGAAAATCCTCAGCAAAGTGAAGAATTGCTTGAAGTAAGCAACTGATGGCATTTGAGAATTTGTGTATTACTGAGTTTTTTGGGAACATCTTTGTGGAGAATTAAGCGTCAAATTTGATTCTCAGAGCAATAAATTATCCATGAAGTGCTCTCGTTCTCAGTAGCGGCATCATGGCCAGTAGTGTCTTTGAGGAGTTCGCCACTTAGATTACTGAGTAATTGTGGTTTCCACATTTGAAAACAACTCCTTTTATAATTATTCACTGCTTTTTGTCAGTGAAATAGACATCTTGCCTCCTGAAGTAGTTTCATCACAGAGTGTCATGAAAACAGACAGTCGGGCTGAAATGGACAGTTCTTTGTGGACTCTACCCTTCCCTTCAAGGAGTATGTCATATATCACAGAAGAAATTGCCTTACACTGGTTCATGTTTGCAGTTACTGTTGTACATTGGATAGATGTACACACGAATTTAAATGTGATGTCTTTGTATATATCTGTATAATGTTTCGATTACTTACGAAATACGTCTGAGTGACACTTTTCCCCTTGTACAGCCAAAATAATGTATATATGGAAAGTGACAGACAAATTCTCTAATTTCTTTGGTATCTATAACTTATTAGAATCCTCTGGATGAGGGTTAGAAGAGAGTTTTTCCAAACTTCTACATGTAGAAGTATCATAAATGTGCTACACATTTATGTTTGTGGATTTAATTAAAGTATTTTAATATGGTTTTCAATGCTGAAATTGGAGTCAGATACTTCTTGGTTTTAAGCTGTCTACCTACTTGCTGTCTCCCAGCAGCCTGGTGGCATGCCCAGTGTTTTGGGGGGCAGGGATAGAAGTGCCATCAGGAAATAGCTGAATCCATTGTGAAATATGAATTCAGTCATGGTGATCATTGGAAACTCTTTTAAGGTTTTTGCAAGTAGATTTTGTAATGTTTGTGTATGCAGCCTTGCTGTTCAGTCAGTCAAAGGGGTTTTACTTACAACAAGTTGTACCTTGCCCTCTCTCCAGCTCTACTCCCACATTTTCACGTACCTAGCTATTTCTACCTCATTGGGTAAGTCATTTACCACTCTGTGCCTCAGTTTACTCTGTAGTTTACCATTAGACTGTGAGCTCCTTGAGGGACTTTGTCATAATCACTGTTATATCCCAGTGCCTCACACCATGCCTGACCCTTAAGAAGTGCTCAATAAATGTTTGAACAAATAAGTGAGTGGAGTGAGTGAATTGTAAAATCAGACTAATAATATTTGGTTTGTCTATCATACAAGATTCCTGTATCGTTTGAATTCAGATTGTGAACCTTGTTTTTAAAGAAATGAAGCAACTTCAAATTCAGACTGTGTGTAAAAAGATTTAAAATCAGAATCCAAAATCAAAGTATTAAAAAATAATGCTGAGTGTTTAGGATTCACATACCTCTGAGCTCCAGTGGCTTTTGCCAGTCCTGTCCCTCTGCTGAGCACCAGCGCCTTCCTGCAGCGGTCCTGCCGGCGGGTTTCTGTGCACCTGGGGATAGAATATGCTCTTCACTGGGTGGTTAGCCCCAGTGCTTTTCCTCCCTCTGTTTTATTGTTTGAAATTAGCCAAAGAAAAGCTGCAGGGGGCGCTGCTGATCATCATCGGACCGGTTGGTCATGCTGTTTGACAGAATTGGGAATACAGGAGGAAGAGCAAGCCTAGGGTAAACAGTAGGCTTGGGACATGCTTGATGAAAGCAAGAGTTTCGGCAGGTCGCTGTGTGTATGTAGGTGAGGTGCTCAGTGGAAAAGTCTGAGCTGTATAGTAGGTCGGACAGATGTCAGTTTAGAGGTGGGAGTTTAAACCGCAAGAGTAGGAGGGGTCATCTGAAGAGTACAGCAGGTCCAAGGGTATCTGTATTTAAGGAGAAATACAGAAGAAAAAGTCTCCTGAGAAGGAATAATGGGGTGGTTCGGGAGGGAGAAGGCAGTGTCCCAAAAAAACAACAAAGGTTTTACCAAAGGTAATGCCATCATTTCTGAGCAGCAGTTCCTTACTTGTGAAAATGTGACAGATGTTCTCCTTTACAAATTGTTCTGAAGGTAAAATGAGATCATGTAAACGAAAATCCTTTGTAGATTACAGATGTGTGTTATAAATGAAGTATCTCTCGAGTCACTCCATCTTCTGGCGTTTGGTCTCTGATTTTTAAAACGGATAAAATAAGCATCCCATGAACTCGTTTCTGGGCCCTTCCTCCTCACTAACCCTAACCTTTCCAACCTCACTGAGCCACCTCTGAGTGCACCGCTTCTTCCTTCAGAAACCTTGAGTGATCCGTGTTTCCTTCAGGCTGAAGTGCAGACTCTGGATACAGAAGAGCCCCAGCCTCGCTTTCCAATCTTGCCTTGGTACCTGCCTTGCGGACCTTCACCTCAATAAATCGGTCTCATCACTACCTGAAGCACACAGTGAACTTTCCCATCTCCCTGCCTTTGCTCTTATCCTATTCTCTTCCTGTTCTCTGTGTTTCAAAATCACATCCTATTCTGGACCTGGCGTCACCCGTGCCTCCCCTTTACTCCTACCCTGCATGCAGTTTACACACAGCACGCAGGTGGCCATCTTCCTTCCTCGTAAGTTGCTGTGGCTAATTTCCCAGCTGCCATTCCATGTTGTCAGAGTGTAAGGTCATGTCTTAATATGTATTTATCATATTAATATAGTGTTCAAGTATGATAGGGTTTGGCTGTGTCCCCACCCAATCTCATTTTGAATTGTGTTCCCATAATCCCCATGTGTCATGGGAGGGACCAGGTGGAGATAATTGAATCTTGGGAGTAGTTTCCCTGCATCCTGTTCTCGTAAGTTCTCACGAGATCTAATGGTTTAATAGGGGCTTTTCCCTTTGCTCGGCTCTTATTCTCCCTCCTGCCACCATATGAAGAAAGACGTATTTGCTTCCTCTTCCACCATGATTGTAAGTTTCCTGAGCCAGCCATGCTGAACTGTGAGTCAATTAAATCTGTTTCCTTTATAAATTACCCAGTCTTGGGTATGTCTTTACTAGCATTGTGAAAATGGACTAATACAGTAAATTAGTACCACAGAGAGTGGTGCACTGCTGTAAAGATACCCGAAAATGTGGAAGCAACTTTGGAACTGAGTAACAGGCAGAGGTTGGAACAGTTTGGAGGGTTCAGAAGAAGACAGGAAGATGTGGGAAACATTTAGAACCTCCTAGAGACTTGTTGAATAGCTTTGACAAATTGCTGATGGTGATGAGGACAGTGAAGTCCAGGCTGAGGTGGTCAAGATGGAGATGAAGAACCTATTGGAAACTGGAGTAAAGGTCACTCTTGCTATGCAAAGAGACTGGTAGCATTTTGCCCCTGCCCTAGAGATCCATGGAACTTTGAGAGAGATGATTTTTAGGGTATCTGGCGGAATAAATTTCTAAGCAGCAAAGTGTTTGAGAGGAAGCAGGGCATAAAAGTTTGGCAAATTTTGCAGCCCGATGATGGGATAGAAAAGAAAACTCCATTATCTGGGGAGAAATTTAAGCTGGCTGCAGAAATTGCATAAGTAATGAGTCAAATGTTAATCACCGAGAGAATGGGCAAGATGTCTCCAGGGCATGTCAAAGACCTTCCAGCAGCCTCTCCTATCACAAACCTGGGAGCCTACGAGGGGCCCCCCTGCTCTATGCTGCATTGGGACATGTTGCCCTGCATCCTAGCTTCTTCAGCTCCAGCCTTGGCTAAAAGGGGCCAACATAAAACTCAGACTATTGCTTCAGAGGGTGCAAGCCCCAAACCTTGGTGGCTTACATGTGGTGTTGGGCCTGAGTGCACAGAAGTCAAGAATTAAGGTTTGGGAACCTCTGCCTAGATTTCAGAGGATGTGTGGAAGCATCTGGATGTCCAGGCAGAAGTTTGCTCTCTGGAGAACTTCTGCTAGGGCAGTGTAGAAGGGAAATAAGGAGTTGGATCCCCCACACAGAGTTCTGACTGGGGTACTGCCTGGTGGAGCTGTGAGAACAGGGCCACCATCCTCTAGACCCCAGAATGGTAGTCTTGCCCTGTGCACCCTGAAAAGTTGCAGACACTCAATATCAGCCTGTGAAAGCAACCCAGATGGGGATGGGGTGTACCCTGCAAAGCCACAGGGGTGGGGCTGCCCAACGCCTTGGGAACCCACCTCTTGCATCAACATGACCTGGATGGGAGACATGGAGTCACAGGAGATCATTTTGGAACTTTAAAGTTTAATGATTGCCGTATTGGATTTCGGACTTGCATGGCACCCATAGCCCCTTTGTTTTGGCCAATTTCTCCCATTTGGCACGGGTGTATTTACCCAATCCCTGTACCTCCACTGTATCTAGGAAGTAACTAACTTGCTTTTGATTTTACAGGCCCATGGGTAGAAGGGACTTGCCTTGTCTGAGATGAGACTTTGGACTTGGACTTTTGAGTTAATGCTGGAGTGAGCTAAGACTTTGGGGGACTTTTGGAAGGGCATGGTTGTGTTTTGAATTATGAGGACATGAGATTTGGGAGGGGCCAGGGACAAAATGATATGATTTGGTTGTGTCCCCACTGCAATCTCATCTTGAATTATAGTTCCCATAATCCCCATGTGTTGTGGGAGGGACCAGGTGGAGAAAATTGAATCATGGAGGCTGTTTCCTCCATCCTGTTCTCGTGATAGTAAGTTCTCACACGATCCAACGGTTTTATAAGGGGCTTCCCCTTGGATCGGCTCTCATTCTTCTCTCTCCTGCCGCCATGTGAAGAAGGACGTGTTTGCTTCCCCTTCCACCATGATTGTAAGTTTCCTGAGGCCTCCTCAGCCGTGCTGAACTGTGAGGCAATTAAACCTCTTTCCTTTATAAATTATCCAGTCTCAGATATGTCTTTATTAGCAGCATGAGAATGGACTGATACAATAAGTTGTTACTAGTTGATAAGTGACCTGACTACATCATTCGACCCAACTCCCAAGAATTTTTTTTTTTTTTGAAACAGAGTCTCGCTCTGTCACCCAGGCTGGAGTGCAGTGGTGTGATCTCAGCTCACTGCAACCTCCACCTCCCAGGTTCAAGCGATTCTCATGCCTCAGCCTCCAGAGTAGCTGGGATTTCAGGCATGGACCACCACACCTGGCTAATTTTTGTATTTCTTTAAATAGAGGTGGGGTTTTACCACGTTGGCCAGGCTGGTCTCGAACTCCTGACCTCAAGTATCTGCCTGCCTCAGCCTCCCAAAGTGCTGGGATTACAGATGTGAGCCACCACACCTGGTCCTGAGAATCTTTTTTAAAAGATGACTTCAGGATGGGCATGGTGGCTCACACCTGTAATCCCAGCACTTTGGGAGGCCAAGGCAGGCGGATCACAAGGTCAAGAGATCGAGACCATCCTGGCCAACATGGTGAAACCCTGTCTGTACTAAAAATACAAAAGTTAGCTGGGCCTGGTGGTCCGTGCCAGTCGTCCCATCTACTCAGGAGGCTGAGGCAGGAGAATCGCTTGAACCTGGGAGGTAGAGGTTGCAGTGAGCCGAGATTGCGCCACTATATTCCAGCCTGGCAACAGAGCGACACTCCATCTAAAAAAACAAAGAAAAAACAAAGATGACTTCAATAACCAACAAACAAACTGAATTTGTAATGAAAGAAAAAATGATTACCAAATTTGCATTTTGCTAAAAGTTATACCCCATCTGACTAATTGTCCTTTGCCTCAGCAAAAGATAAGCCCCCCTGTGCTGCTGTTGTCTAGAGGAAGGCTTTAAACTTGACACAGTTATGACTCCTTTTGTGCCTCCTTTTTGACAGTTTTGGCCCCAGGGATGCATGTATTGGCTGGAGTTAAGTGAATGCCCAAGGCTAGCAAGTGAATGATGGTGCCACTGAGGGCTTGAAGGCCTTAGGACATAACTAGCGTTTCACTTTCATACATGAAACTGTTTCTTCATATCTCAGAAACGGGCTACTTGATTAACACAATTAAAAACCACCTGGGTCATTAAAAGCAACCCATCGTATTACAGTGTTTCAGAGTTGGCTTTTCAATTCTATTAGCGATTGACTTACCCCACCCTCCAAGCGGTGCGCCCCAGCCTTGCCAGGTGTTAGCTGCAGATTAAGGCAGTGCCTTCTCCTGGCTTTATCTTTTGCTTTTGCAGTTTCTCTGACTACTAAAGACAGACCTGGTGTCTTGTTGGACTTAGGCCCTATTGTCACTCCAGTTAGGTGGGAAAGAGATGATGTTTGGGGCTCTCAGCGTGGCCTTCAGAGGACAGGAAGCGAGGGCTCAGAGAAGCAAGGAAAGATCTGAGAGAAGGTAAAGAAAGAAGCAAAAAACAAAAGGAGGAAAGAGCTAGGATGACAGGACAGGGAGAGAAGAAAGGGGGACACGGTATAAAGGAAAAGCAGTGGGAGAAGTGAGGAGGAGTGACAGTGTGGCCTGGGAGAATGGGAGTCTGCAAAGTCAAGGTGTGGGTTCAAGCAAGGTGACCATCACCACAGCCAGAGGAGCGGACCCAGACCACAGTCTCAAAGGCGAGATGCCCAGAGGTGGAGGGTTGCAACTCACCTTGAAGCTACCACTTGGCGAGTTCTGATGTAGTTTCAAGGAAGGATGTCCTTTGGGATCTGAAGAGGCTACTAAACAACTTTCCATTTTCCAGCTACATATTTATATGAGGCTGGGTTTTCCTTTATGTATGTAAACCAAAACATATCACAGCAGAATTCACACAAGCCGAGAGGAAAATCCATCTGTCTTCTATTAGGCCAGACTTCAAGAGATTTGTGAAATGTAAAATAATGCCATCTTTACTAAATTGTTTTTGTCTTGGAAAACATAGTTATTTTTCATAAAAATATTTAACATGTATTGTGTTTACTATTTTTATTTTTAGATGAGTTAAATACTTAGATAATTTCTTAGTTTTAATGTGTAATACTTTACATATCAGTCAGTATAATACATATATAAACAAAAGCTTTTTGGGGTGTTTAATATTTTAGAGTTTAAGGAGGTGCTGAGGCCCGAGCTTATTCTACCCAAGGGCTCGTAACTACAGGTAGCCCTCCTTCTCTTGAGAGAGCTGAAGGGGGGGCCTGCATGCACCCACGTTCACCCCCCACACACACACACAATACGCTCCCTCCTTTATCCAAACACCCACAGTGACTCAGGATAATCACGTGGACTTAAAGCAGTGGCCAGCCACCCTTAAAAAAAAATAGCGCTGGCCCCAATGTCTTTATTCTTGCTCATTGAGCCTTTCTAGTTCCCATTCTTTTATTTCAAATGAAAGTAATTGTATCCAGCCAGTCATTCACATTATTTCTAGCTAATGTTTGTGAAAATTTAGGCTGTCAGGAAAAATGACTCTGTACACATGGCTGATGACAAAAGAAGGGAGCATTTTCAGAACTACGCTAGCATTAGGCTTCCGTGTAGAGGAACCTGGATTAGAGTGACACTGTTGGCCTCTGCTACTCCCTCAGTCACCCTTTCCTTTCAGAAGCAAAGGGGGTGGCTTCTCTGAGTGTGGAAAAGGGAACTGGACATGAAAGGCTCAGTCACTTTGGCTTTCTTCCCTTCGGGAATTTCCTGCCTTTGGAGATACACATCTGGATTGACCTGAGGGGGACTCCTGCAGTTGTCCAGTTGTGCCAGTTGTTCTCAGCTGGGGACATTTTGTTCCCCAGGGGATACTGGGCAATGCCTGGAGACAGTTTTGATGATCATGACTGGAGTGCTGTTGGCATCTAGGAGTGGAGGACGAGGATGCTGCTAAACCTAGTGTACAAGATAAACCCAGCAACGGTCACCCGGTCCAGCGTGCCAATGGCGCTGAGGCCAAGAGACCCAAGTTAGGTCAGTAACAGAGGCAGGTAATCTGTCCATTTCGGGAGGAAGTGCTAGCAAGCCCTTTTGCCCACCAATCTAAAGCCACATCCCCATCAGCTTTATTGGTAATAGGAGGGAGAGTTTTACCTCTATCTTTTTGTCTATCAGTTGATTCCGACCGTGGAAGGGGAAGAGGAATATTACTTATTGAGAAAATAATCTGTAACAGACTTTGCACTGGGGCTCCATATTAGTAAGGAGTAGATTCAGCTGCAACACAGACACATACACACAACACACAACGGCGGCTTAAACAAGACAGAAGTTTATTTCTCTCACGCATGTAGGAAGGAGACAGTCCCGAGTTGGTATTGTTCTCCAAAAGGTCAGGAACCAAGGCCCCTTCCAGGTGTTGGTTCTTCATGCTTGGCTTCCATTCCCAAGGTCGCTTCAAAATCCAAGGGAGCTGCTGGAGCCCACCCCATAATAGTATGTATTATTTACATGCTAGCCAGCGGGAAGGATGAAGAAGGAGAAGAAGGGTACAATTCCTCTCCTTAAGGACACTTCCAGCAGGTTGTGACCGCACTTTAACTGACATCCATTGGTCATAGCTTAGCTACTTAGACTTAGAAATGCCATGTTTAGAGGAGGGAGGTACAGCCACGTGCCCAGCTAATGACCAAGAATTCTGTTGCTATTCAAGAAGGGAAGAATAGGAACTGGATATGGTAGATACTCAAGTGTCTATCAAGTTCTGGTTCCCCTCCCCTTCTGGGTACCAAAAGATGGAACCTATTAGCGAGGCCATCTGGTTTGTTCTAGCCAGTTGGCTATGACGGGAAGTGACACGTGGTGACAAGATTATAGTCTCCAGTAGCTCTCTCCTGCCAAGGAAGCCACAGGTTCCAGATGTAGCTACAAGGCACTGGAGCCTCCATTGGCCTGGATCCCTCAGGGACTGAATGGGAATGGAGCCTCTGCCAATCTACATGCAACATGAACTGTATCAAAGCACTGAGATTTATTTGAAGTTAATTTTTACTGCAAAAAAACTAATTTTTATTAGCCCATCTTAACTAATATGTTTGGGGACAACTAGCAGTCTCTGTCACAGGTCAGTGAGGGAAAGAATAATGCAGTCAAAATAGCCTCACAGACTAGTGTCATAAATGCCTTCGGCTCACTCGGAACTGTTGACAGTTGCTAATGATGGGCAAAGTTGAAACACTAGTCACTCAATGAAAAGTGACCCTCTGAATGCATTTGTTTGCTACTAGTATAATGGGTGCCTAACACAAATTTGGGTGATGATTGCCATCTGGCAGAGAATTCACGATTATTCAGATTTCTTCACTTGCTTTCAATTAAACAGATGCTGCTAAAGAATAGCATTGACTTGAAAAAGACATTTCTGGATCACATTCTTGTTAACAAAATGAATTCATGTAATTTTTATATATCAACTCTAAATGAATCAACTTGGTGAGAAAGAAGTCCTTGCTCTCCAGAAGTCAGCGTAGTGCCCTGGCTCTGTGAATTGTTCTGTTCTTGCCATAATCTGGTCTGCAGGGATCTTGATTCTCTTGAGCCTTCTCAGGACATCACACTGTTCTGTGACATTGGACCTGTTGAGCAGGAAGGAGCAAGTACCCCAGATGTCTTCATAAGACATATGTGTGCCAAGGGGGCAGTAAATGCATTTTTGATAGCAAGGTCTGTATCAGTCAGGGTCCGGTGAGAAAACCGTGGTTGGTATTACAGCAGAGGTGAGTGAAGACAGGAAATGGGTTACTCAGATGTTGGAAGGCTAAGAAGCAAAAAGGGGATATTGAGGTAACAGATATAAATACATTCAGGGGCTGACTCTGGGTACACTGCTTATGAATTAGCCCTGCTCTTCAAGGAGCAGTTATTTAAAAAATAAAAATAAATTCAGGAAGTGACTACCACCCCTAGGAAAAAGTAGGGATACCATAATGTAGGAGCTCATAGGAGGGGTCCCCATGCGGAGGAGCTCATAGGAGAGCTCCCCATGCGGCTGGCACTTAGACCTCGGAGGAGATGCCACCACAGTGCTTGGACTTCCATTGGGGAAGGAGACACCCACCGAATGGCTGGGGCTCAATCCTCTGATTGGGGGATGGCACAGCTGGTGTGCCACCCCAAAGGGGTACAGCCACATACTGGGGCTGCCTAAACAATCTGGAAACTGGAGCCATCACTATCTTCTATTGCTGTGAGGACACTGATGGGAACTAGAATAAGGAAGAAAAGTTCCTCCTCTTTCCGCTTTCCACTCTCCTCCCACTGCCTCCTAGTGTCAGAACCTACCCGCTAGCAAGGGAACACAGGAAATGGGGTGTGCAGAGAGCCAGTCCCAGGATCACAGACTAGAAACTAGAAGGGCAGACTTGGATCTGAGAGAGAATAAACACCCAGCATCCGCTTCCCACCCATCATGGCCCCATGGGGGGGGCAGTTCCCAGCTCTGTCCCTGGCTGACTATGATGTTAGATACATCTCACAAATATAAATTATAAAATTATAATTGTAAAATTCCTTTTTATTTTTATTTATTATTATTATTATTTGAGATGAAGTTTCACTCTGCTGCCCAGGCTGGAGTGCAGTGGCATGATTTCGGCTCACTGCAGCCTCCGCTTCCTGTGTTCAAGCAATTCTTCTGTCTCAGCCTCCTGAGTAGCTGGGATCACAGGTGTGCGCCACCATGCCCAGCTAATTTTTTGTGTTTTTAATAGAGACAGAGTTTCACCATGTTGACCAGGCTGGTCTCAAACTCCTAACCTCAGGTGATCCACCCGCCTCAACCTCCCAAAGGGCTGGGATTACAGGCATGAGCCACCAAGCTGGCCAGATTCCTTTAATTCTCCTATTCTGTGATCCTAAATTGAGATCTGAGTCCAAGGTGATTGCAAGTCCACGTTGATAACTGGAATATTTGTTTCTTAGATGGTACATTTTGTCACATGATTTGACCTGTGTAAATACAGACCAACCTCACTGGATATACAACTGTTTTCCTCAGCTTCATTCTCCTTTAGAGTAATTAGTACAATAATTTGCCATCGCGATTTATGGCCCTTTCATCGTCAAGGTCACTTTCTGTTTTCTTTGCGACTGTAGTCAGTGCACACACATGCTGAGGACATAGCACCTACCTAGTTCTCCTCTATTTATAGCCTGAAACTGTAGTGAGAGAAGTTAAAACCTTACAGTCTTTTAACTTGCCGGGTTAAAACCTGGCAGTGGTATCTACAAAGGTGGCAACATCAAGTGCTTATACTGTCCCGAAAATTTGTGCCAAGAATGCAAACCCACTGGTCTTGAAGCTGAACGTGTCTCAACACAGACCCGCGAAGCTCACACATGAAGCGGTTGTGTGGTCGAGGCTGGGGGCTGTTCTCAAGCATTTTTGTAACATTTCAGTCATGAAGCGCAGCACCTACGGTGCCGTGTAGGCGGAAAGAAAAGAAAACCACCCACCCTCCGTCACATTAGGAACTGAGCTGCTTTGCACATTTCTTCCAGAATTCTAGGTGTTCCCAAAGGCGGCTGGAAAACTAAATGGCTAAATGAAAATCTGAAGAACACAGCAAAACTGATGGGGGAAAATTATTTTCCAATTTAATCCAAGTTGTATATGGCTTGTTTCCTTTAAATCCCCATTGATGCCTGTTTATAAAGAGAGAAATTTAGTTGAAATCCAAGCATTTAAGTTTTACTAATCTTTGTATTCTGCTTTACTCCTCCAGGAGTTAATAAGCCTCCTTTCGATGCATTGCTGTTTCTTTGTGGTAAAATGTGCATGGGTCTTTCTTTTTGAAATGGAATCTTACTCCATTGGCCAGGCTGGTCTCAATCTCCTGGGCTCAAGCAATCCTCCTGCCTCGGCCTCCCAAAGCGCTGGGTTTCCAGGCGTGAGCCAGCTTGCCAGGTCTGTATGGATGTTCTGAAATCTGCTCCTGATGGCATTCTTGATTTAAATGAGATTGCATCCACACTGGGAAAAACCAGGAGCCTACTGCCTCATAATCATGTTGCAGTGTTCACCTTGTTCAGAACAGACCCCAGCATCACAGTCAATGGATGTGAGTTGTCTTAAAACTTTTCACTGTTTTTAAGCATTAGTAACATAGGAACGATGTTGCTTTTAAAAAGCTGAATATGCCAATAATTGGAAATTGGGACCAGGCGTGTTGGCTCACACCTGTAATTTCAGCACTTTGGGAGGTTGAGGCGGGAAGATTCCTTGAGCCCAGGAGTTTGAGGATGCAGTGAGCCATGATCACGCTACTGTGCTCCAGCCGGGGCAATGGAGCAAGACCCTGTCTCTTAAAAAAAAAAAAAAAAAAAAGTAGAAAACATATGGATTAAATGTATGTTCAATAAAAATTAATTACAGGGTTCTATAAAATAGTAAGCATTTTAGAGTCCTTTCTATAGATCAAGCTCTGTTATGGGCATTTGAATGACAAAAACAAAAATGGCATGTTCCCTGCCTTTAACCACAGCTTGAGAGGAGACCAGCAAATGAAAAACTACCTACCTACCCCGCGATGGGAACAGATGTCCACCAGAGGAAAGAATGAGTGAGCACGGAGTGACTAACACATTTAAATTAGGACTTGAAAGATGACTAGACGCTCCCCAGGCATAGAAAAGGGAAGAACCTTCCAGTTGAGGAGACAAGCTATACAAAAACAGAGGAGTCAAAGAGTGTCCAGAGGGACTCAGTGTGCTACTGTAGTGGTTTCCAAACTTCACTATGACCCACAGTGAGGAAGACATTTTCCATGGTTTCCAGTGCACACCCAAGAACTTCTCAAAATAATTGCCTAACTGCCCTGCAAGATATGTTTCTATTTATTCCATTTTATTTACAAAAATGACAACGTAAAGACCTAACCGGTCACAAGCGACGCTGTGAAAAACGTGGTGCTAGGCTTTCCGGAACTCTCCGATTCCTGTAAGATGAAGAGTTGTCGTTTCAGGGGTGGTGGTGATGATTATTATCTAACCAGTCACTGGTGGATCAGAGTTACGTTTTAGAAAGATGGCTGCAGAGCACTGTTTATAATAGCAAAGACTTGGAACCAACCCAAATGCCCATCAATGACAGACTGGATAAACAAAATGTGGCACATATAGACCATGGAATACTATGCAGCCATGAAAGAGGATGAGTTCATGTCCTTTGCAGGGACATAGATGAAGCTGGAAATCATCGTTCTCAACAAACTAACACGGGAACAGAAAACCAAATACTGCATATTCTCACTCATAAGTGGGAACTGAACAATGAGAACACATGGACACAGGGAGGGGAATATCACATACTGGGGCTAGGAGAGGCAGAGCATTAGGACAAACATCTAATGAATGCGGGCTTAAAACCTAGATGACGGGTTGATAGGTGCAGCAAACCACCATGGCACATGTATACCTATGTAACAAACCTGCACGTTCAGCACATGTATCCCAGAACTTAAAGTAAAATTTAAAAAAAGAAAATAATCAGACAATTGTGAGTGACATTCATCTCAGCAATATCTACAATAATACCTCTAGCTGCCCTAAATGTCCAAAAATATTTATTAAATAAATATAAATATATAAAAAAAAGAAAGATGGCTGTAGAGTAATCTAGTGAAAGTGTTAAATTACAGTCACCCAGATGGGAATCTGTTCATTCCTTCATTTCTTTAACAAATATATGTTGCACATTTTCTAAGTGTTAGATACTCTAAGATAAACAGCCAACGTCCCACTGTGAAGAAGGCCTTAGACTGATAGGGCTTGATTCTCCGTCTTCCACTTACCAGTATTAAGACCATAAGTCCTTTGCTGAACCTCTGTGAGCCTCGGGCTTACCGCTAAAATGTTAAGTGGGGAGGGAGTACAGGGAGGCATGTTGTGGCTTAAAATAAGTGTTCAGTAAATGTCAACTTTGCCCCTTCTAGGGTTGAAGGTAGCTTGAGGAGAGAAGTGACTAGTAGCAAGGAAACAAGATTATTTTTATTTACTGGTTCAGCCATTTTAGAAAATGTACAGATGATATTGACTAGGATGTTTTGCTTTTAAATACTTTGATTAATTTTCAAAACGTGGTGTAGGATTGCTTCGGAGCACAAACGGGATTTGTGTTCATGGTTTGGCTCTAACATCCATTAGGAACTGGACTGGCTCAGTGAGATAAAAAGGAGATTTATTTACCATGTGCCCAAAAGAGTACTCAAATACATAGAGTTGTTATATGAAGATTAAATGAGTTAATTTTTTTGTTTGTTTTTGTTTTGAGACAGAGTCTCACTCTGTCGCCCGGCTAGAGTGCAATGGCACGATCTTGGCTCACTGCAACCTCCATCTCCCAGGATCAAGTGATTCTCCTGCCTCAGCCTCCCAAGTAGCTGGGATTACAGGCATGCACCACCACACCAGCTAATTTTTGTACTTTTTAGTAGAAATGGGGTTGGCCAGGCTGGTTATGAACTCCTGACCTCAAGTGATCCACCTGCATCCGCCTCCCAAAGTGCTGGGATTACAGGCATGAGCCACCGTGCCTGGCTGAGTTAGTATTTTTAAGTACTTATTTTTAAGGTATTTTTAATGTACAGGGCCTGGCATACAGTAAGTACGATATAAGTGTTTTAGGCCGTTCTTGTATCGCTATTAAAAAAATACCGAGACTGGATAATTTATAAAGAAAAGAGGTTTAATTGGCTCAGTTCTGTAGGCTTTACAGGAAGCATGGTGCTGGCATCTGCCTGGCTTCTGATGAAGCCTCAGGGAGCTTTCAGTCATTGCGGAAGGTGAAGCAGGAGAAGGCACATCACATGGCAAAAGCAGGAGTAGGGGAGAGAGCGGAGCGGGGCCTGGTGGGGGGTGCCACACCCTTTTAAATGAGCAGATCTCATGCGAACTCAGAGAGAGCTCACTCATTACCAAGGGGATGACCCACGCCATTTATAAGGGATCCGCCCCCATGATCCAAATACCTCTTACCAGGCCCCGCCTCCAACACCGAGGATTACAGTTCAACATGAGATTTGGCGGGAATGTACATTCAAACTATATCAATAAGTATTTGATTAAAATTCTAATTAGTAGAATTAAAACGAGTCTGAATTCTGTTTTAGTTATGGCTGTAACTGAACGAATATTTTTACTTAGAATCTTACATTCATCCACCATAGGGTCTTTTTACATGGTGGAGGGCACACTCCTTTTAAAGCATCCTTGGCTGATCTGCTTGCTGGCACAGGTGACCCATCAAGCCCTCTGCAGCATTCGAACCTTCCATGAACAGATTGCCGTCCCAGGAAAGCCCCAGCCAAAACCAAGTGAGTTTCCTACTCCCAGAGAAGTAGACGGTGATTCATAGGTTTTAAGAAGGTGAGAACTTTTCACACGTTTGCTGTCAATTACCTAAAGCAGCCGTAGTGCTGTTGTCTTCAGGAATATGTTGTCAAAAGGGCCTACCTATGCTATCTTTGTCTGCTAGCAGTTTTGTTCAGCCCATTGTATAAGTAATATTATGCCCAAGAGGTGGATATGTTAGAGCTGGTTTTGTGGTTAATTAATACAGTTGCTGTGGCTGTACTGTCCTCAAGGGTGTGTCTTTACTTTGTGCACTGAGCCTTCTGTGGCTATACTTGTAGTCCTGCCAGGGAGAGGAAGCAGCTAAACTATGTCAAGGCTTCTGAAGAATGCCCAAGGCTTTTCTCAACCCCACTTAAAATGTGGGTGCACAGGCCCTCCTGGCCAGCCATTCCCAGGAGTAGGGAAGGCTCAGGCGTCTTGCTCCACAAGATCTGGGAGGCAGCCAACCGGGAGGACGTGTAGGTTACTCGCGTGTGAAGTCTTAAGTTGATTGCTTTAGAAATCCCTGCTGAAAAATGTGCCTCTGCTGGGGAAGGAGAACCAACCAGTCAAAGGAGACCTAGACCTACAGCCAAGAAGGGGAACGAAGATGCTCTTCAGTCTGTGTTTCTAAATGAGGAACCCATAAGTGGAATGACACATGAGGATTTGAGGCTGTTCTTCATCTCACTGCAAGTCCCTGTTGAAAGGTGGCAGAGGACAGGCAATGGCATCCATGGGGTTGTCCAGGCCTAACAGCCTGAATGCAAGACAACCGGGGTGGGGGTGGCAGGACTGAGGCCCTTTCCAACTGCAAAACTGCTGCTTGAGGGCTTAGAACATTGTCATCTTGATAATAACACAAAGCAAGCCTTCCCCAGAAGCTGTTTCCATCCCTGCAATAGAGAATACAACAGAAAATGTAGGAAGGAGAGGTCCAAGTGTGTGAAGAAAATGATCAAAGTAGGCCGGGCATGGTGGCTCATGCCTGTAATTCCAGCACTTTGGGAGGCCGGGGTGGGCAGATCACCTGAAGTTGGGAGTTCGAGACCAGCCTGGCCAACATGGCGAAACCCCCCCTCTACTAAAAATACAAAAATTAGCCGGGCATGGTGGCACATGCCTATAATCCCAGCTACTCAGGAGGCTGAAACAGGAGAACTGCTTGAACCCAGGAGGCGGAGGTTGCAGTGAGCCAAGATGGCGCCACTGCACTCCAGCCTGGGCAATGGAGCAAGACTCTGTCTCAAAAAAAAAAAAAAGAAATAGAAAGGATGGTGCAGCTCTTGGCCTGGTATAATTTTCAAAAGGAAAATGTCCCTTTCTCAATAATGTACACTCACGTGTCACTTAATGTCAGAGACGTGTTCTGAGAAATGCATTGTTGAGCAGTTCTGTCGTGTGAACATCACAAAGTGCCCTGAGCCACACCTGGATGGTACAGCCCACTACACACGAGGCTGCGTGGTAGAACCTAGTCCTCTGAGGCTACAGAGCTATACCGCAGGCTACTGTATTAAATACTGGAGACAAGTGTAACAACAGTAAGTGCTCGTGCATCTAAACATATCTCAACATAGAAAAGGTACAGTAAAAACATGATATTGTAATCTTATGGGACCACCATTGTATATGTGGTCTGCCATTGACCAACATGTCATGACGTGGCCTATGACTGTAATTACAAGGAAATGAGTCTGACACCAAAACACACAAATATTCATCTTAGTCATTATGTTCAAGCCATTTGAGGCTAATAATAACTTCCTAACTATATGGAAATTAAAACAGTATGAATTCTGCTGTTCTGAATTGATCTCTTCCTTTTGTATCAGAAAAGGAAAATGTTCTTCTTTGGCCTAATATTCCCATAAATCACACTAAAGATGAAAACAAATTAAGTATCATTTTAGTACTTTGGTCTCAACAAATCCGTTGTTTATCACAAATTTATGAATATCAGTGATTCTTAGACACTAAATTTCCAGTTCATACAAGGCAAAAAAAACCTTGTGTATAATAGGAGCAGACTTTTATTTTGGTTTTAAGCCTTATTCTATAAACCTTTACCATCTAATATGGCCACTAGCCACATGTGGCTATTTAAATAAAAATTATAATTAATTTAAAATAAAGTGTAAAATTCAATTCCTGAGTCTCACTAGCCACATCTCAAGTGTCTAGTAGCCACATACGGCTAGTGGCTGCCACGCTGGACAGCACAGAGAACATTTCTGTCATACAGAAAGTTCTCGTAAACAATGCTGCTGTAAACTTTCATTATAATGCCCTCTCCAAAAAGGTTACTACATTGTCACTAAGCTCTACCAATTATGTTTCATTATTTAAAATATTTAATCAGAAATGTTTTGGTGTCAAAGATTAATGATAGTGATTCTAATCAGACATTAAGCTATTAAAATAGTTATGCTTATTTACGTAAGCACAGTTAGCAATGAAGCACTTTAGCAATTAATTTTATATTAATGAGAAATAGGGAATTCGTGTAAAGCATCTATGAATTCAACAATTAGCTTGCTTTCTGAAGTGTGATTGATTGATAACACTTTGGAGGTATTTTGAGTGTTCAGGTCTCAACAGCACACAGCCAGATAAGTCTGTCATTTCATAGTTGTCATGACACTAAGCTGTCATTATTTTGTTTTAATTGCTACCTATTTTTCCTCAAAAAGACAATTTTACGGTCACTACGTATCATGAGATGGAAAGAGTGTAAATTAAAACCTTGAGGCCGGGCACGGTGGCCCACACTTGTAATCCCAGCACTTTGGGAGGCTGAGGCGGGCAGATGACTTGAGGTCAGGAGATTGAGACCAGCCTGGCCAACATGGCGAAACCCCCGTCTCTACTAAAAATACAAAAACTTGGCTGGGTGTGGTGGCGGGCACCTGTAATCACAGCTACTTGGGAAGCTGAGACAGAAGAATTGCTCCAGCCTAGAAGACAGGGCAAGACTGTCTCAGAAAAATAAAAATAAAGCCTTGAGAAACAAAACTTTGCTTGTTCCTGGGAGTGAAACAAACATGGTGAATATTTTCTCTTATCTGTAATGATCTCTCATGGGTTTTTCCCCAGGACTGTGTCGTTGTCCATAGCAATTAGTATTTGTGTGAGAAAAAACAGGACAGTGCCACTGAGCTTGGAGACCCTGGGACTTCTTAATTGAAAACACATCTCTAAGACACTTTGATCAAAATAAATACAAAGAGACTTCATCATTATGAAAAAGTAAGTACATTTTACAGTGATGATATTGCTTTATTGTACCAATAAAAGCAATACCTGGTTGTAGCATAAAATTTGGAAAATGCAAAGAAGTATAAAGAATCATCTGTATTTCTTCCTTTTATTTCTGTCCATACATATTTCCACACATAGTTGAAACACACAAAATAAAATGTTCTATCAGAATGAACTTTTAAACTCATAATGTTCAAAATAGAAAAAAGTATCACTTTATACTTTCACAAGAAAATGTCTTTAAAATTTTAATTAATAGGAGCATTTTAAAATCAGGCCACAAAATATCTTAATTGACATCAATATCTCATTCTTCCAACATAAATTATTGCAGATAGTCTCCTTTATGTGGGGCAGTCTATCCTAAGATTATGTAAAATTCCATGTATTAAGCCTTAGCTCTGGAAGAAATTAAAAAGTGGTTGTGGGTAGGTAGGAGGACATGATTGGAAATACACTAGAAAGGGGTACAGGGGTGCTGCAAACTTTTTGTGGTAGTGGAAACATTCTATTTGTTGTTTTGGGTAGTGATTACATGAATGTATACAGTTGCCAAAACTAATAACTGCACATTTAAGATCTGTGCCTTTTATTTGTTATTAATAACTCAATTAATAAAAACCTTTAATCTTACTACCATTTGAAAGGTTCTTGTATCGGTTCAAACCCCCAGCTCGCGCCAACAGACAACACGAGGCAGCGCAGCAACACGCTGTTTTAATGAGTGCCTGGGTGCAGGCGGGATGAGGCTTAAAATGGCGTCAGCCCCAGTGAGGACGGAACAGGAGTTTTATAGTCCTTTGTAAACAGGAAGTGTCCCAGTCTGACGTGACTGCTACGTAGTACCCAGACGGCCTCTTTCTCCATCTTCACGGGTATGTGTCTTCCTGCCAGGGTAGGTGTCTTCCGGCGGCTCTCTTCCTGCTTCTGCTATCTTGCTGATGCATGCTGCTGGCACAAGTGGCCTTGTGCCTTGGGACTGGGCCTGAGAAGGGAGGAGTTACTCATCCCTTCAAGCTTTCAGGCCCTGGGGAGAATCTTTCATTCCTGTCTATTTGGTTATAGAAAAAAGGGAAAAGGGGCAACTTAATAACTACTTCGGGCGTGACATAGGGGGCAGCATGGGCAACTTGGAAAAAGGAAACCTTAATTTTGGGGGGTATTTTTGAGAGACGGATTGGTATCATTGTGTTGTTTAGGAGGAGCATCATCTGGATTGTCTAGAGAGTAACTGTAATTTCAACAAGAGTTTTAGTGGCTTTTATTATCAGTGGAATAACACAGGGAAGAAACAGGAGGAGCGCAGTGATGAAGATTGCTGTCCCTACCAGCGTTTTAAATCCTCCTAAATTACAGAACCACTCTCCTAGAAGGTTTGCTGGGTCCCATCCTTTCCAGGTTTGGACTGGTACATGGGGGGCTACTTTTCCGACATTTGAAGCGATTTCTAGAACTGCTTTTCCGTTATCGTCTATGTTAAAACAACAATTGGAGATATTAAACTTACCACAGACCCCACCCTCTTCTGCTAACAAGTGTCTAGTGCCAGCCTGTTTTGATAAATTGCTGTGCGCATTTGGTTTTGCTGTTGCGCGAGCATTTCCAGGGCTGAGGTGGTTTGGTTAGTGATTATCTCTAGAACAGCTTGTAGTCTAATTATTCTATTTAGCATATATATGGGAGTACAATAACCCCATGAACCATCCTCAGCCTAAGTGGCAGGACCACAATACTCGATGATCCGTTGCAGAGGCCACTCGTCCTCTCGCCATCTTCGGCTTCCTCCTACCTTTAAGGATCGTTTTTCTCTGTTTAAGTTATGGTACACAGGGACTCCAAAGGTGTCGCCCACCTGCTTTGGAAGTAAAAAGAATACAGGTTTAATTGTGCCTAGGAAGCAAGTACCTCACCAGTGATAAGGTAGTCATGAGTAAACCTGGGTTCCACATATCCAAAAGAATCCATCGGGGCAGTCCACTGTAGGCTGGTGTCCACAGGATTGTCCCATCGTGCACTCAGGAGGGGTTATGTGGCGTAAGGGTTAGTGGTGTTTGTACAGTTCCAGGCCCTTTTTGATGGAACACAATTGAGGTAGCTTAAGTTAGAGGGAGACCAGGCTCTGTGGGGTAATCTCGGCCACCACTGGGCTGTGGAGGCACTGACTGTTAGGGTTTGGTGACAAGGGCTTTCACCTACGGCGCGATGGGTTTTATCAACCCACTTGCGGAATATTCTCACTGTCCCTCTTACTGGGTTGGTAAGTGTCCAGGACTGCGGGCGTTCCTGAGGAGTGAAAGTGAGGCTGGAATTTTGGGATGCTAGTAAGTAAGGGGAATGTCTGTCCCATACCACGGCCACTGTTCACTCGTACGGGCTCCCCCACATACCCAGCAATCGCACACATTCATAAGCGCGATGAGCTCTCCTAGATCTACAAACGGGATTTTTCCTGGCTTGGGAAGGGATACATCTGCTTGTAGTTTTTTATAAAGGGATGGAAATACTACGGGTGGTTGTAGGGGGAGTTGTTGGCTTTGGCTTCTGCTTTGGCTATCATCTTTTCTCTCTTTATGTCCTCTAGCACTTGAGTGTTTACTCCCCATTGTCCAATTTTAGTGAAACAAAGCCACTGCTTTCCTTTGAGGCACGTAGCCCCATTACGACTGCCAGATACTCCTAGATTTTTTACTTTATAATAACTTTTCCCTGATTCAACACATTCTTCAACTAAGGAGGCAGAGGTTGCAGTGAGCCGAGATCGCACCACTGCGCTCCAGCCTGGGCAACAGAGTGAGACTCTGTGTCAAAAAAAAAAAAAAAAAAAGCAGCTAAAATTTAAAAAGTGACAACACCAAATGCTAGTGAGGCTGCAGGGAAACTGGATTACTCATTCATTGCTGGGGGGTATGTAAAATGATACAGTCACTCTGGAAAACAGTTTTGTTTCTTATAAAACCAAATGCAAGTACTGTAAGACCCAACAATTACACTTTTGGGGGTCATTTGTTCCAGAGAAGTGAAAACTTACGCTCACACAAAAACCTGTGCATGAATGCTCATAACGGCTGTATTTGTAACAGCCAAAACCTGGAAACAACCAGATGTCCTGAGAAGGAGGAACAGTTCAACACACTGTGGCATATCCATATCATGGAATACCACTCAGCAATAAAAAGTAACAAACTATTTTTTTTTCTTCAGCTTTTAAGTTCAGGGGTACAGGTGCAATATGTGCAAGTTTGTTACGCAGGTAAATGTGTCCCATGGTGGTTTGCTGCACGGATCATCCCATCACCTAGGTATTAAGCCCAGCATCCATTCTTCCTGATGCTCTCCCTCCCCCACCCCTACAGGCCCCAGTGTGTGTAAGAAGGAACAAACTATTAATACACATAACTTAGATGGATCTCCAGGGAACTGGATGGAGTGGGGGGAAAAAAAAACCAGTTGCAAAAGGTTGCATCCTGTATGGTCCTATTTATATAACATTCTTGAAATAACAAAATTAAAGAATGGATAACAGATTAGTGGTTGTCGGAGGCCAGGGACACGGGTAGGGGTGGGGTAGGTGTGGCTATCTCTACAAGAGCAACACAGAAGATCTTTGTGATGGTGAAACTGTCCTGTACTTTGACTGTATCAGTGTCAATATCCTGGCTGTGATATTCTACTATAACTTTCCAAGTTTACCGTTGGGGAAACTGTATAAAGAATACACAGGAGTTCTCTGTATTATTTCTTACAACTGCATGTGAGTCTATAATTCTATGAAAATTAACAGTTTAATCAGAAAAACTTGTAAGTTATTCCATATTAGAACAAGTCTCTTTCAGATTTTCACTTGTATCTTCAAACCTTCTTCCAAACCCATTGTTCTTCTTACTCTCATAGGAACTTAATGTGTAACTGATAAAACAATTTAATGGAGAAAGGTCAGTCTTTTCAACAAATGGTACGGGAGCATGTAGATGTCCATAGGCAAAAAATGTTGACCATTTTCATCAACTTAGTGGGGTGTTTTGTTTTGTTTTGTTTTTGAGACAGGGTTTTGCTCTGTTGCCCATGCTGGAGTGCAGTGGTGCAATCACAGCTCACTGCAGCCTTGAACTCCTGGGCTCAAGCGATCCTCCTGCATCAACCTTCTGAGTAGCTGGGACTGCAGGTGCATGCCACAACACCCAGCTTCAACTTAGTGTTTTGAGTCATCGTCCTTTTCTCCATTTCTTCCCATCTGTCTAAATGTAGTTTAGTGTATTTTTTGTTACTGTTTGCAGAGTTAAAGCATAAAATGGCTGAATAGAGCAAAAAAAAGAAAAAAGAGTCTCTTCAATAGAGAAAAAGTAAAATAATCAGTAAATACTGCAAAAAGAATTTGTTTAAAACCTTACCCTGCTTTCCCTACCCCCACGATCTCTTCCTGTCACAAACAACCATTCTGCCAATGGAGACAATATTGCCAGAGAAGGACATTTTACCAGGGCAGGAGAAGCATGTATCATTTTACATCCCTTGCCCTCCGTTTCTCTTCATACTTGTGTACCTATTTGTAACTGAATGTGGTAATAGAAAATGCTGAAGACGTGACGATTGGTGACTGCTGAATAAGCCTTCAGACACCCTTCCTAAATGCATGAGGATCTGCACTAGATTCTGCCCAAGTGCAGGTCGGGGTCAAAAGCAGATGAGTTAGCAAAAGACCACATGGAGACGAGACACCAACACTGGGGACAGGCTCATACCAATTTGGAATCCAGTCATTGAATGGATTTCTCATTTTGCAAAATTATTTTCTACACCAGCTATTTCTTAAATGACTTCTGGTTGACTTGGGTGGTAACATTAAGAATAAAATGTGTTGGCAGTGAAAAAAACAAACCAGACTTAAAAGAAATATTGAAGCTGGGTACGGGGGCTCACGCCTATAATACCAGCACTTTGGGTGGCTGAGGTGGGAGGATCACTTGAGCCAGAAGATCAAGGCAGCAGTGAGCTATGATCCCACCACTGCACTTGAGCCTGGGTGACAGAGAGAGACCCTGTCTCAAAAAAACCAAACAAACAAATATTGAAATGTTGCTTAGTTAAGAGCCCTTAACAATTTGTTTCCACCTAACATGTGGTTACTTATTCGATCATATAATCTGGTGAAGGAGGGTAAAGACCATGACACTGACTTGCTATTTACAACAAGGCAACATATTGCTTAGTGCTCGTCAGCTTTCTAAAGAAGCTGAACATCACGTCCAGTACTTTGCAAAATTCTTTCAGATCCTCTGACAGCTTTAGTAAAAAATGTCATCACAAGCCAACTCAGTTGTCTACAAACAGGCTCTCATTTTACATTTAACTTTGAAAATATATTTACAATCCTTTGAAAATATATTTACAACAATTTAGAATCATTCTTCTCAATTTCATTGCCTCTCAGCTGCACAGCTGGATTTTAGTTGGTGCAAAAGGAAAAACTGGGTTGTAGGTAAACATTATATCATGTTTGGGGAGTGGTTTGTAGAAATTTCAAGCCTCTTGTACTTTCATGAATCTTCTAACACTTTATTATTGTTATAACTATCTACTCATAATAATGACTGCCATTTATTGAGCCCATACCATGTGCCAGCCCCTGGACTAGGAGAAACAGTTAATATTTGTGTTACCTTGTCAGGTAAGTGTGGTTGCTGAGGCTTAGGAAGGTAAGGGCATGCTCACCCAGAACTCCACAGCTGGGAAATACTAGAGCCAGGATTCAGACCCCAGACAGTACAGTTCACAAGCCATATTCCCTTTAAAAATGAAGGTGACCCCTTGTCAGGCTATGGAATTTGAGGTGTGGAATTCTTTCAGCTCATGCTGTAGTTACTGGAGATGGTCTTAATTGTCAGACAGCTCTTCAGCATTTGGGGCAAGCAGGCAAACATTAACTATCAAATCAAGATGACCATACCATCTGGATGAGTTTGTTCTGGCATTGCTATAAGGAACTACCTGAGGCTGGATAATTTATAAAGAAAAGAGGTTTAGTTGGCTCACTGTTCCGCAGGCTGTTCAGGAAGCATGGCTGGGGAGACCTCAGGAAACTTACAATCATGGCGAAATGCGAAGACGAAGGAGGCACATTTTACATGGCTGGCACGAGAGAAAGAGAGCGAAGGAGGCAGTACACTTGTAAACAACCAGATCTCATGAGAACTCATTCACTATCATGAGAACAGCAAGGGGAAAATCTGCCCCCATGATCCTATCACCTCCCACCAGGCCCCTCCTCCAGCACTGGGGATTACAGTTCCACACAAGATTTGGACAGGGACACAAATCCAAACCATATCACTACCTAAGCCCATTTCTACTACTACTGACCATTTCTTTCTTCCCTTTACCAGTGTGTGTGGGTAGGAATACATACTGTATGATGCTACCTGGTGAGAAGAAGCAATCTGACTAAACCCCTGGGCTGCTTTCTAGATTGGATTTTGTACTTCACTACTAAGGTTATTTTCGTGGGTCAGTGAACCTCTGGAACTGTAGTTAGAGCAGCTTGTCATACATGTCTTATGAAAGTTACATCGATGTCTATGTATATATATGTATGCTGGAATAACTCTTTAAATCTTGATTTCAGAACTCTGGAATATTTATGCTGATACTCAAATAGGGAATTTGATTTGAGTATTTTAAGTAGAGTCACCAAAAATAATCCGTTGCAGCACATTTAGAAAGTTATCATTAATGCTCAAAATACGTCATTTTCTGCTTATTTTCACTTCACAAGGTATCAAATAGGATTTCCAATATCTTATGAAAAGATACAGTATTTTCTCAAAGAGTTAAGAAAACTGGGGCAAAGGGTAAATAAGGGTAGAAAAATAATACGCAACCAGGGGAGAGGTTAGTACACAGAATACATGCTGTACAGCATGTGTCATTGATTGCATCTCATTTTAAAAATAAAACAGCACATCCCACTTTCCTAAAAATGTGGCTTCTTGATCAGGAATCTCTATCTTTGTTACAGCAGTGGGACTTCTTGTCCTTTTTAATACTTTATTCCATTTGATTCTGTCTTTTTTTTTTTTTTTCCCCTAATAGGCAACCTTCCATAGCAGCAGTCTGAGACAATGAAAAATCACTTGAGCTTTTTAAAACAAATGATCGTGAGGAGCATTTGAGGATTCATTTGTTGCGTTAGTTGGAATGTCTTATGTGGGCAAGCTCATGTTTCCAATTTGGGACTTGGAGCAGGCAATCAGCTGTGTCGCATTCTCATATCCGCTTGACGTCAGCCCTGAGAGCTGCGGTATCTTTAGTAGCTCACTGTGTATGGTGATAGCAAGTGTGTGAGTTGTCCTCATGGAAAACAGCTCACTTGATAGTTTATGAAGCTGTAACTTGGCAGTGCGATCCAAGACCTTTCTTCTAGAAATTGCTGTTGCCACTACCACACAGTGGACAAATCTGAAAGGGAGAATTTAGTTTTTCCACGGACTCTCCTTTTCCTATGAAGATTTTTCCTATGAAGATTTTATGTACACCCTGTACATAAAACCATGGCTTACAAAGTGAAAACATGGATCGCTTTTTTTTTTTCTTTTCTGTTTTTTGAGGCAGAGTCTTGCTGTGCCACCCAGGCTGGAATGCAGTGGCCTGATCTCAGCTCACTGTAACTTCCATCTCCCAAGTTCAAGTGAATCTCCTGCCTCAGCCTCCCGAGTAGCTGGAACTACAGGTGTGAACCACCACACCTGGCTATTTTTTTTTTTTTTTTTTTTTTTTTAGTAGAGATGGGGTTTCACTATGTTGGCCAGGCTGGCCTTGAACTCGTGACCTCAGGTGATCACTTGCCTCGGCCTCCCAAAGTGCTGGGATTACAGGTGTGAGCCACCACACCTGGCTGATACATCAGCATTTTGAATGAATGAGTTGAATATGATAAAAATAAGGCCAGGCATGATGGCTCATGCCTGTAATCCCAGCACTTTGGGAGGCTGAGGCAGGCAGATCACTTGAGGTCAGGAGTTTGAGATCAGCCTGGCCAACATGGAGAAACCCAGTATCTACTAAAAATACAAAAAAAATTAGTCAGGCATGGAGGTGCACACTTGTAATCCCAGCTACTCGGGAAGCCGAGGCACAAGAATCACTTGAACCCAGGAGGCAGAGGTTGCAATGAGCCAAGATTGTGCCACTGCACTCCAGCCTAGATAACAGAGCGAGACTCTGTCTCAAAAAAATAAATAAATAAAAATGAAAATGAAATGTAAGTATCTATGTAGAACTGCAAAATGTCTTAGGTAAAATGTAAAGTGTCCATTATTTTCCCTTTGTGCCACTGTAAATATGAAAAGAAATAATCAAATACTCTAGGCAGAATTGTAGGAGGAGGGGGACTTAAAATTCTAAAATCAATGTTTGCTGAACCTTTTCTTTTGCCTTCAATGACTTTTAAAAGTAGATTATATTTTTAGAGTAGTTTTAGGTTTACAGAAAAATGATGCAAAGTACAAAATTCCCATATAACCCCCTCTTTCTGTGCATAGTTTCCCCTACTGTTAATGACATCTTGCATTGATGTAGTACACCTGTTACAATTGATGACCCGATATTAATGTATTATTATTAAGTCTGTAGTTTCAGTTCGGATTCACTCTTTCTGTTGTACATCTCTACAGGTTTTGCTGAGTGCGTGATGTCTTGTATCTACCACTACAGTATCACACCTCATAGTTTCACCACCCTAAAAATCCCCTGTGCTTCACCTATTGATCTCCCCTTCCCTACCCCTAACTCCTGGCAACCACTGGTCTTTTCACTGTCTCTATAGTTTTGCCTTTTCCAGAATGATATACAGTTGTGGCCTTTTCAGACTGGCTTCTTTAACTTAGCAATATGCATTTAAGATTCTTCCATGTCTTTTTGTGGCTTGATAGCTCTTTTTTTTTTCTTGCTGAATAATTTTCCACTGCATAGATGCACCACAGTTTGTGCAGGAGCTGTGCGCTTGAGAAGCTATGTGTGTTGCAGGAGCCATTCGCCGGAGAAGCAACTCCTTAAAGCAGGCTGCTGGTCAAGCCTATGGGAACCAGAAAGCAAAACCGTTTTTTGTCTGCAGCATCTCTACTGACAAAGCTTAAAATTGTGCCAGCTAGCAAAGAAAACAATATATAAAAGGCTCAGATTCATTTTCACTAGCAGGCAAAAAGGATGGTTTTGAGGCGTCCGGGCTATAAAATAAAAACGGGCATAACAATCTAACCTACCAGAGCTAGTAAGATGCAAGGAGAGAAGCCAGGCGAACTGAAAGCTAATGACTTATGAAAAGCACCCAAGCTCACTCTCTGGACCAAAATGCTAGGTGTTTTTTTTTTTGTTTTTGTTTGTTTGTTTGTTTGTTTTTTTGAGACAGAGTCTCACTCTGTTGCCTAGGCCGGAGTGCAATGGCATGATCTTGGCTTATTGCAACCTCCACCTCCCAGGTTCAAGCGATCCTTCCACCTCGGCCTCCTGAGTAGCTGGAATTACAGGTGTGTGCCACCATGCCTGGCTAATTTTTATATTTTTAAGTAGAGACAGGGTTTCACCATGTTGACCAGGCTGGTCTTGAACTCCTGATCTCAAGTGATCCACCTACTTCAGCCTCCCAAAGTGTTAGGATTACAGGCATGAGCCACTGTGCCCAGCCTCAAAGCGCTCATTCTGCTGCATCACTGAGTCTCAAAGTGCCCCCCTCAGATCTCTTATGCTAGAACCACCTACGGGCTTGTTACAATGCAGATTCCTGGGCCCCAAGTGGAAATGACAACTGAATTAGAATGGAGGGAGGCAGACAGCCATCTGTAGTTTAAACTTTTACTCCAGCTAGCTTTATGTACACTAACTTTAAGATTCAGGTGATCCTTGAGGGTAGGGGCCTTTTTAATTCATACTTGGCTCTTGACCCAGTATTTGACTCTTATAGGGTGCTGCTGTAGCTAGGCTGGTTCCTGCATTGGTTGGTTGGTTGGTTGAGAGATCTGATTCAAACCCAAGCAGCTGTAACTGGCCATGAGCTACAGCCCCAGCAATACTTCAATGGCATCTGGCAGATGAGCATGTCCCTTCACTATTGTTAGTAAAGCCCAGAGGTGATACACCCTCAGTAGAATGGCACATGGTATTTTCCATAGATGACTGTGGCAATATCTCCCATCCCACATCTTCTCCTACAATGTGACCTTGCCACCCTTCCATCAAGAGGCGGGGTCTATGTCCTGGATCCTTGAATCTAGGTAGCCTTGGGACTTGATTGCAGTTGATAGAATGTGCAGAAGTGATGCTCTCTGAGGCTACCTTAAAAAAGGCAATGACCGGGCACGGTGCCTCATGCCTGTAATCCCAGCACTTTGGGAGGCTGAGGGGGGCACATCACAAGTTCAGGAGATCGAGACCATCCTGGCTAACACAATGAAACCCTGTCTCTACCAAAAATACAAAAAATTAGCCAGGCATGGTGGAGGGTGCCCGTAGTCCCAGCTACTAGGGAGGCTGAGGCAGGAGAATGGCATGAATCTGGGAGGCAGAGCTTGCAGTGAGCCAAGATGGCGCCACTGTACTCCAGCCTGGGCTAGAGTGCGAGACTCCGTCTCAAAAAAAAAAAAAAAAAGGCAATGCAGTTTCTTCCCTGTTCCTTGGGGGTCACACTTTTGGAGCCATGAGCCCCAAGGAACCACTATCCCAAAACCTCCACAGTGTGAGGAAGCCCAGGCCTCGTGGAAAGGCCACACGTGGCTTCCCCAATCAACAGCTGTGGCTGAGGTTCCACCCAACAGCCAGATCAACCACCAGACAGTAAGTGGTGATGTTTCCTGGGATTCCAGACCCCAGCTGTTGAGTCACTCTTAGCCATTAAGTCTTCCCACCTGAGGCTCCCGAGCCATCCCACTGCCAAGTCCAATGTCTGACCACAGAATCTGTGAGGATAGTCAAATGGTTGTTATGAGCTGCTTAGTTTAGGGATAATTGGTTACACAGCAATAGTAATTACAACAAATTAGAACGCACTCCTGGATTAGAATCACCTGGCCATCTCATCCTCCAACTCATAGACGCTGAAAAGCGTAAGCTTCTACTTTAGTCTTCCCTCCACTGGCCGTATTGCTAAGATCTTCCTTCCCCTCTGCTGAACATCACTGTGGAAGAGAAAACCCAAATACTCCTAAACTTGTTATAGTGTCTAAGAGTTGTATTTGAAAGATTAAAAACAACAACAACAACAAAAACCACTAGTTCAGAAGTGTGCCACACACCTCACTACTTTAGCAATACCAGGGAGGCTTTATAAAGCAACATGAAAACCTAAACCAGTGTCATTTCTATATTCCCATCCGAAAAGAAAAGCACAAAATAATCAATTGTGCCATACAGTGTCCAGGAATTGGCCAAGTAATCTTTAGCAAGCCTTTTCATTTGGAAGACCAAATGGAATAATGAGAAAGAGGAAATCATAGGGATCCATAAAACCTAGGTTCATCCTTATGTTGTCTGGGTGGTCTTGAGCAAGTTACTCAACCTCTCTGAACTTCAGTTTCTTTATCTCCAAAACAGGATTATCTAATTATATTCCTAGCCACAGGGCTGTTATGCTGACCAAATGTGGTGTTCAGAAATATGAAAGAAAGCACTTTGTACAGTGAGAAGACTAAATATGAACAGAAAAATGAAAGAAAAAAACAAAATAAACCTAATGTGTATCCAGGCAATGTAGGCCAGTGTCAACAAAGGTAAAGCAAGAGCTGGGTGCAGTGACTCAAGCCTGTAGTCCCAGCACTTTGGGAGGCCAAGGTGAGCGGATCACCAGGTTGGCAGTTTGAGACCATCCTGACCAACATGGTGAAACCCCGTCTCTACTAAATATACAAAAATTAGCCAGGCATGGTGGTGCGCACCTGTAATCCCAGCTGCTCAGAAGGCTGAGGCGGGAGAATTGCTTGAACCTGGGAGGCAGAGGTTCCAGCGAGCTGAGATCGTGCCACTGCACTCTAGCCTAGGTGACAGGACAAGACTCTGTCTCAAAAAAAAAAAAAAGAAGAAGAAGAAGAAGAAAAGGTAAAGCAAAAAGCAAAACAAAAAATTCTCTATTAAATGTCAATGTTCCTGGCAGACACAGGTGCCCATATTTACCTGTTATAGCGATAAACGATCCAGGAAGTGAAGTAGCATCACTTCACTGTCTTCCCTGCAAATCCTGTTTATACCAAGTTTTATACTGCTTTGCTTTGAGCAGATTCATCTGCTGCTGCTAAAGTGCTTCCTTCCCCAAAACTCCCACTTTCAAACAAGCCTGTGATTGCTTTGCAAAGACTCATTTCCAATTCAGGTTCCTAAGAGAAGCTGCCAGCCTTCTTGGGGTCTGCTGTCTGATGGGTTTATGTCCAGCCAGCAGCAGGCCTAGCCCTCTCCTGTTGCTCAGTGAATTTCAATGTGAATCTTCTCTTTTCTACTTGCATGACTGAAAAGACCCTCAGAGACCAGCCAAGCCCATCATTTTACAAAACAGAAAACCAAGACCTAGGAGACGAGCAGGCTCACAACCAGGTGTCACAACGTATTACAGAACGGAGCTCCTCTTTCCATAAATAGTTTTCTCCTCGTTATTCGTGCATCGAGCATGTGTTCCAGACTGCCTGCTTGACATCTCCAGATGGATGACTCATAAGTTTCTTAAACTTAACTTGTCCAAGCAGAACTCTTGATTCCACCCACCCAAATGTGTTCTTCCCCCGGTCCTCCCAATCTCAGTTAACTGCCCAGGCCAGGAGTCATACTTGATTGATTTCTTTTCTTCTTCTTTTTTTTTTTTTTTTTTTTTGAGACGGAGTCTCACTCTGTCACCCTGGCTGGAGTGCAGTGGTGAGATCTTGGCTCACTACAATCTCTGCCTCCCGGGTTCAAGTGATTCTCTTGCCTCAGCCTCCCAAGTAGCTGGGATTACAGGCGTGTGCCAACACACCCAGCTAATTTTTGTATATTTATTAGAGATGGGGTTTCACCACGTTGGCCAGGATGGTCTCGATCTCCTGACCTCATGATCCGCCCGCCTCAGCCTCCCAAAGTGCTGGGATTACAGGCACAAGCCATGGCGCCCAGCTGGATTTCTTTCTTTTATCTCACTTCGTACATCCAATTAACCAGCAGGTCCTGTGGCTCTGTCCTCAAAATATAGCCAGAATTTGCCTACATCTTACCACTTCGATGACTACCAAGACACCAGCACCTCTCAGAGGGCTTCTATTATAAAATAGCCCCTCATTGAGATACCCTGGCTCCACACCTGTCTTTCTCAAGTCTTTTCTGCACATAGTAGCCAGAAGGGAAGTTTTAAAACCATAAATTAGATCATTCACTCTACTGAAAGGTCTCCAATGGTTGCCCATCTCACAATAAAATCCAAACTCCTTACCATATTCTTTAAGGTCCTACACAATGTACCCTGCCTACTTCTTGGGCTCCATCTCCTCCAGCTGACTCCCTAACACTCTGCGGTCCTGCCTCTCTTGGCCTTTTTGCTTTTCCTGGAGCACACCAAGCTCATTTCCACCTCAGGGCATTTGTACTTGCTGCCTTCTCTCCTGAAATGCTCTCCACCCACATCTTCGCATGGGTTGGTGTCTTCCTTTATGTAGGTTTCTAATTCAACTTACCTTGACCAGTCTTTCAAAAAGAGTACACCCCCAGTCACTCCAATTCTTTATCCTGTTTTACTCTTTATTATTTATTTATTTTTTTTTTTGAGACGGAGTTTTGCTCTGTCACCAGGCTGAAATGCAGTGGCATGATCTTGGCTCACTGCAACATCTGCTTTCTGGGTTCAGGTGATTCTCCTGCCTCAGCCTCCCCAGTAGCTGGGACTACAGGCATGCGCCACCATACCCAGCTAATTTTTGTATTTTTAGTAGAGACGGGATTTCACCATGTTGGCCAGGATGGTCTCCATTTCTTGACCTCATGATCCACCCACCTTAGCTTCCCGAAGTGCTGGGACTACAGGTATGAGCCACTGCACCTGGCCTTTTTTTTTTTTTTTTTGAGACGGAGTCTCACTCTGTTGCCTAGGCTAGAGTGCAATGGCGTGACTTCAGCTCATTGCAACCTCCACCTCCCGGATTCAAGTGATTCTCCTGTCTCAGCCTCCCAAGTAACTGGGACTACAGACACGTGTCACCATGCCTGGTTAATTTTTTTTTGTATTTTTTCCTAGAGATGGGGTTTCACCACGTTGGCCAGGCTGGTCTCAAACTCCTGACCTCAAGTGATCTGCCTGCCTCGGCCTCCCAAAGTGCTGGGATTATAGGCATGAGCCACCATGCCCGGCCTGTCCTGCTTTACTCTTCTTTATAGCACCATCTCCACATGAAATCACACCACACTTATGTTCATGCACTTGTTTACTGTATGTCATCACTGCTGTTCCTGAGGGTCCATGAGAATGGGGTCTTCGCCTGCCTTGGTCTCTTCCTTTGTCCAGGGTGCCTAAAACAATGTCTATCACATATCGATCACATAGCAGAATGTCTATCACAATATTTATTGAATGACTGAATCAGCAGACTCGCATATAAAATTCGAGACAATCCAAAACTTTTTGAGAAACAACTTTTAGACTCAACACACAATGGGTATACATATCATTTTTTAGCACATGGCTCATGTAGAGGCCATTTTATCTGTGATGGATTTACCACAGGGCCACAGTGCTTACAAAGAATAGAAAGTCAAATATTCTAAAGTGCATTTAGCACAAGGAAGGTCCTGCCTGGGCACTGAAGTTTTAGGTGGGATTTGTCTTCCTGCAGCATAGTAAGGTACTGACAGACTCAGACTTTGGTGCATTCCCAGGACGTGTGGCTTCCAGCAGAAAGGTGGGTCATCTCCAAGCAACAGAAGCATTTCATCTGTGCGACACAATTCAGAGCCCTTCCAGAATCCACTTTCTCAGTGGATCTCAGGAATTCCCTGGCAGGACAGATTCAGACCTGCAGGGGGAGCTGATGGCATGCGTCCACCCTGGAAAGCCTCAGAAAATGGGGGTCCAGAAATCTAGCTCTTCCTTCAAGTGGGATGGATTTAAAAGGTCATCGAATTTTATAAACATCCAGGATATTCTCTTACTCCTGCCAGAGCCTGAGAAATTGAAAGATTCTTAAGACTCAAAATCTCAAGTGGTCAAATTGCATTTATACAGCCCGTATACGGCAGGGCTTTATCTGAACTCTGGGGCCACTTCCTTTTCATGGGTAGGTTTGAAAGTCCCTTATCTTCTTGTCTACAGACGCTGCCAAGGTGGCTGCAAATGATGGTGAAGAATGCGCAAGAAACACTGTCAAAATCTGGCCTGGAAAAACACAAGAAGCCAGCTGTCATCATCAGATAGAAACGTGTGGGTTTATTGAGAGGACCCCAGAATTTCGCTTCATGCAAACAAGAGCAAAACCATGTGACCTTCCTGTTTGGAGGCCGAAAAATACTCAACGAAATGGAAATCACTGTATTAATCTTTGTTTATTCACAAATAGCCAGGACAAAATTAATTATCCAACCTTGCTTTTAAGTTCACACTAGTAACTTCATTAAGCTTTCATGAAGCTGGTCTTTTTGTGTGGGTCATGAGCTTTGCTTACTCTCAGACTCCAGTCCTTCAAGGCAACCGTTGGCAATGACAAGGAGTCCTAGTTCCCATCCCACTGTCACTCTAACAAGAGCCAGAATAGTGAGAAGGAAAAAGGGGCGGTTCCTCTCCGCCTGGTGTCCTGTGTTAGATCTGGGAAAGGGCAGGAGACCTTTGCTAAGAGTGGTGGGCCTGGGACTGCCTCCAAGGCAAAAGCCTTCAAGTCTTCAGAGTGGCCTCAGCATCTCCTTTTCAAACTTGTGAATTCCTGGACTTCTTTCTCAAGATCTTAAAACCAAAACAGCCTGTAAAAAAATACATTTTTCAAGGTTGCTCATTCCTTGTCCACATGGTAACATCCATGTCAGTGTATCTGATCATGTCCTCAGATCTCAGCAAGCTGTGACTGCAAAATAAGGATGCATCTAAATTGTAATGACTTGGAGTCATCACCTGCCCAAAAGAGCAGAAAATTCAGGCCCGTTCCCTTGGCTCCCTTCCTCAGGGTCCATATTTGTCTACTATTACTTACATAATTAATAGCTCTAAAGGAATGCATCTTACAACTAACATCAGAAATTAAAAACACAACCCTTGGAGTACCTCCAGTTCAAGGTGTTGGCCATTCCTAGTTGTCTGATGGTCATCCCCAGCCTGTGTGCTGAGGATTCACTCATCTGGTCTTCCCTGCTCGGAGTTATCTGCATTGGGATAACTGGAGGTGGGAGGCAATGGAAGTTTCGATTCCCAGTGCCTCTGAGATTTGTTGCAGTCTTCCTGGATGGATCATCAGCATATGAAATAGGCATAGAGGGAAGAGGGGCTGCTTTGGCTGTGAATGTGAGACATACGTATGTTGGACCTGTTTGGTTTGAGACACCAATATTTCCATCACTGCATCTTGAAGGGTAGGGGCTTGAGGACCTTTGAGCTTCTTCCAGATCTTTCATGCCAAAGGCAAACCCTATGATGGTGTCTGCTGATATTTGATGACAATGGAAAATGGGTTGTATGCTTTTGGGAAGAGTCTATCAGGCATATGGAAAGCGCTCTGGTGTTTGCCCCTTGCTCTTACGGCCTTCCTGTGAGTTTCTTCATTTGTGACACACTCATGCATCCATTCTTCCTTTATTCATCCCCGTTGCCTCTCAGTTCTCCAAACATTGTATTTGGGACTCATCTGGCATGTATGTTCTCACATTGCGTTGTGTCACCGATGTGTGTTGGATAAATGAATGGAATGAGAAAGGATGGGGAAGTCATGTTTTGGCAAGCACTCCCACGCAGGAAGAGAGCTGCAGCAAGAAAGTCACCAGACCACCCCCGCCCCTTAAAAAGCAAACATTTAAAAAAACACAAACGGACATAAAACTCAATAAACTCCATGTCCTTACAATGAAAATAACCATCTTGGGATAGTTAGTGGAGTGTTATTGTAGGGACAATAACAACAACAGTTGACTTTTTTGTGTTGTTGATAATCATGTGGGCACATTCTATTTGTCAGGTGTGCTGCTGAAAGCTTTATGTACACACTATGTATTTAATGGATACATATTATGTCATTTAATCCACACAATGACCCCAGGAGGTAAGAATTATTACCCCCATTTTATATATAAGGAAACTGAGGCTGAGAGGTTAGGTCATTCCTACAAAATTGTATAGCTGCTAGGAGGCAGCTGGAATTCAAAGCTGGTCAGGATAACTTCAAAGCTCAGACTCTGTCCACTCTAGTATCTTGCCACTGACATAATCACTGTGTCCAGTCCATATGATAAATGGTGTTCCTACTGGTGACCCTAAATCATCATGTCATTTCCTAGTTTTAGAAAGTGTACAGATGTGTACTACCATTTGGAAAGAGTCCTTCCCAAATGCTTAAAGTTAAAATGTTTTAGTTCTCAGTTGGTTACTCTTTAAATACCTGGAAATTTCATTTATATGGAGATCTTTTTCCCTATCAGTAAAACAAATGAGGAATTACAGCAGTTTTCTTGAGATTAAACCCCCAGAAACACACACAGAATGCCAGACACAAATGCACCATGACTTTGCCCAAGAGAAGAGCGATATATTTTGGTTTGGTTCTAAAATCTTAAGAAATCATGTCCCAAACTAGTTTAACCTCTTGAGCCATAAAACACATTGGCCTATTGGCCTATTGGGTTCAGAGAATAATCCATAATGACTCAATTCTAAGTCCCTCTCCTGGGTCCCTGTCAAAAGCTGAGTCATAACTTTTTTATACTTATAAACTGGATGATCCCTCCCACCAAATGGCTTTCCTTTCCATTTGCCCCCACCACTGTCAGCCTACTGCTCAGCCTGAAAACAAAAGGTCCTGAAGGCATCAGATTAATCTCCTTTGGTCTTATTCTTTCCCAACATGATGCAAATGAAGGTTCTTGTAAGCAAAAATTGTAAATTCATAAGTGGAGCTCAAGGCTTAAACATACTGCACAGTGAACTTCTCTTTTTCTCCTTTAACTGGCCATCTTGGATAGCCCAGCCTCAACATAATTCATTAGACTTTCATGCTATATTTTGTTTTCCTTCTGAGCCAAGAAAGAAGAGGTTAAAAAGCACACATTTGGAGTTAGAAAGAGTTCCCTCACATCTCAGCATTGTTCCATTCTCTGAGCAAGTCGCTTCATTTTTTTAGAGTCATATCTGAAAGTGGGGTTATAATCCCTTCCTCGCCCATTCTTCCTTCTCTCTTTTTTCCTTTCTTGAAAATCCTTGACATGTCAGAAGCCAAGGAAAGTGCCTAAGTTTTAGCAAGAAGCTTTTGTCACAGTACTTCCTCCATACTAAGTTAGTTATTCTCATTATTAAGAGAGAACACAAAGCCAGGCCTGGTGGCATGCTCTTGTAGTCCCAGCTACCTGGGAGGCTGAGGCAGGAGGATCACTTCGGCCCAGGAGTTTGAGGCTGCCGTGTACTGTGATCACTCTTGTGAATAGCCACTGTACTCCCAGCCTGGGCAACATAGTAAGACCCCATCTCAAACAAAAATAAATTTTTAAAAGACAGGACACAGTGGTTGGGTTCACAGGAAGACTGAGAGTCCAGCAATGCCACCAAGGGCCAAAGCACAGCCAGCAAGAGGGGACTCCATAGCTTAACTGACATAAATTATGGAGCATCAGATGGCTTTGGTATTGGTCAATGTAGTGGGCTGAATAGTATCCCCCAAAATTTATGCCACGAGAACCTTCAGAATATGACCTTATTTGGAAATAGGATCTTTGTAGATATAATTAGTTAAGTGTCGTGAGATGAAATCATCCTGAATTTAGAATGACTCTAAACCCAATGACTGGTGTCCTTGGAAGAACAGGCCAGGACACAGAGACATGAGAAGGCCATGTAAAGACAGGGGCAGAGATTGGAGTAAGCTGGGATAAGCCAAAAACTTCTTTACCGAAAACTGGAGAGGCAAGGAAGGATCCTACCCTAGAGCCTTTGGAGGAAGCATAGCCCTGCTGACACCTTGATTTCAGACTTCCAGCTTCCAGAACTGTGAAAGAATTACATTTGTGTGGATGGAAGCCACCCAGTTTGTGGCTCTCTCTTCTGACAGCCTAGGAAATTAATGCAGCCATTCTCCGCTTCTTCACCTGAACATTCTGGCTTTATCTTGCTATAAAGTTTGAGCTGTGAACAGCAAATGTGAATGCACTGAATGAATTCCTGGTACCTGAGGAGGGATTTGAGAAAGAAGGGAACAACCTCCCATCACACTCACACAAACACTGCCTGCAAGATTAAGACCAAATTCTTTAGTGTGTCCTTTACTACATGCCAAGATCTCACGAGCCCAATGTTTCCAGGGTCAGCTGCGTTGGAATAGGATTCATCCCACTCCCAGCCACATGCACAGTCGTCAAGACATTCTTGTCCTCTCCCATCCAAATCCAACCCATCCTCAAGTTTTAGGTTCTGTGCCACTTCCTCCAGGAAGTACACCCTAATCCATCCTGTATCGCCAAGGATGCTTTTGGTTGGGAGTGCAAAAATACCTAACTCCAACTGACTTAGACAATGAGAAGAATTTATAGTTTCACATGACTGAAAACCCCAGAATAAGAATGGCATTAGGTAAGAAATATTTTGGTGGTTCTAGTTTATTTCCGTCTCTTCATTCACCTTCTGCAGTTAGCCTCATTGGAAGGCTGACTCACCTCATGGTTACAAAACAGCTCTCAGCAGCTCCTGGGGCTTCTTCCTTCAAATCCAACACTAAGGCTCAGCCTTTGTTTCAGCATTCCCTGCCAAAGTCTCAGTCTTCACTCTGATTGGTCCAGCTCGGGGTGGGCCTGAACCAATCACTGTGCCCAGGGGGATGGCTTGCCCTGATTGGCCAAGCCAGGTCTCGCTTTCAACATCTGAAGCTGGAAAGAAGAATCTCCCTCGCTGGAAACACGTGGCTCTCCAACTAGAAGCAATGGCTGCTGGAAAAGGGGCGGGAGGAATGGAGGCTGAGAGACAACAATCAGATGTCCATTTCTTTCACACCCTCTTCTGTGTGCCTAATACATTTGTCCGCGGTTCTATTAAGGCACAGACCATCCTTGCCATGGGTTTTATTTCAGTATCTGTACCTCCCTCTGAAAACTGCCAGCTTCTTGTGGCCAGAGAGTGTGTCTTGCTTGTATTTAGGTCCCAAGTTAACTTTTTGCATCGTTGGTGCTCAATAGTTTTGTTGAAGTGAATAACATTTTTAAAAGGAAATAGAGAAAAAAGTTGTTTTCAGACTTTCAGATTCCCAAAGGATCATATTATGTTGTTTTCCTGACGTTGATTAATCCCTTCTTCAGTAAGCAAAGCTAATCGTAGACAGCAGAGCGGCTCTCACGTGCTGAAACCAGATACATTTAGAACATTTTCATCATTTAAAAACGAAGTCCAATGTCCTCTGCATTTTTTGTGTGTGAATGTGTGCATCGCTATAAATAGAAGTGGAAAAACACTGAGGCTATGTGAACTCAGTTGGCAGGGGCCTTGCATTCGGACCCCCAAATATAGCCTGCTGACAATTTGCCACAGGCATGATTTTTCCACACAGTTCATCGTTTTATACATTCTGAGCAACCATCCTGGATATTTGTTCAACAGTACATTTTTTCCACTTCATCTTTTGGCCAAATGTGTGGCTTTTCCTTTAAAAAGAGATGAGAATGTCAGGCACAGATAAATATATATCCTGGCGCTTGGCTATAATGCAATTCTCCACAGGCAGTTCTGTCTCCTGTCCGTGGGAGTGCTGTAACTCTGGAAGCCTCCGGAAGGCCTGGGTCTCACACGCCTTCTCCCACAGCTTGAGCCAATGACAGGAACCCTGAAGAGAAGTTTCAGGGAGTGGGAAGCAGACGTCATTTTCCGTTCAACAGAACCAGACAGAAAAGGAAGCTTGGTGAGGGGTTTCTCAGCAGAGGTGGAACTCCGGGAAGCCGTCACTTTAAAACTGTAGGGAACCACTTCAGAAAGTACCCCTCAGTCTCCGAACTTTCCCCAGTCTTGTTATACTGTGGCTCCACCTACATTTCTCTCCTTTCCTCTCCCCCTCTCCAGACCCCACCCAGGTTCCAAAGTCCAGCCTCATTGCCGGACTTGATAAGTCTGATTATAGTTGATACAGGCATTTCCCTGTATCAACTATAATCAGACGTGTCAAATCTGATGTCTGGTCCATGTCAAAAATGTCAACTGGATCTGAGTGTGGGATTAGAACAGACTTTCCAATGTAGTTAATGAGAATCTAGATTCCCAGGCCAGACCGTAGAAGCCCATGTTACCCAGATGTGCTAGTGATGTCCTGGGTTGAGACTTCAGGTCAGCTTTTGAAAGGGAATGGACCTCACTGGCCTCTTCATTTAGCGCCTCACCCTTGGTCCTTCCCTCTCCTTCATGTCTCAGATGTGAATGATGCATACTGGAGGTCAGCTGTCGTCTGAGCGCCGGGAGAGCAAAGGCCACACCTTCTTGAGTAGCTGCAACAGTTCAGGGCTGCTTACCTCTAGACCTTTTTACAAGTAGAAAGTGGCAGAAGAAATAAGGAAAGAGAAACCTGTTCAAATAATCCACTGTAGGCAACTTTCCACATCATGCAACAGAACATAGTCCTAAATTGATTCAGGATAATTCTTTCTGCAGCTCCAGGGGTACTGACTCCTGATTTTAAACAACTGGGGGCCCACATATCTTTTTTGTTTTTGTTTTTTTTGGGTTTTTTTTGAGACAGAGTCTTTCTGTGTTGCCCAGGCCTGGAGTGCAATGGCACAATCTCGGCTCACCGCAACCCCTAGCTTCCAGATTCAAGCAATTCTGCCAAGTAGCTGGGATTACAAGCACATACCACCATGCCCAGGTAATTTTTGTATTTTTAGTAGAAATGAGGTTTCACCGTGTTGGCCAGACTGGTCTTGAACTCCTGACCTCAGGTGATCTGCCCACCTTGGCCTCCCAAAGTGCTGGGATTATAGGCGTGAGCCACCAGGCCAGGCAAGATATCTTGATCACTCAGAGGCCACCGATGAGCTTTGCTACTCCAGGTGTTCCTCCCTTGACAGGCCTGGTGGTGGGTTAGATTGGGAAGAGGGGATCGTGGACCGGATGGATTAAGTGTATGGAAGGAGAGGCAGGAGAAGCTCTCAAGGGACATGCTCTTGTTTTTAAAATAGGCACAGCAAAGTGAAACTGCCCCCAGCAGGGCTGCTGTCCTCGCTCTCCACTCTGGGCTATCCCAGCTCACCCGGCCATGTATACCCCACTAGCAATTTTCTTCCTGCCAGGAGCTTGGAGCAACCTGAGTCCACACCGGCTCTCACTAAGCCAGGCCTTATCCACCTGCTACTCAGGTGGGAGGGATCCTGGATGCTCAGTGGCTGTAGCCAGGGCGACAGGCTGGTTCTCAGCAGTCCTCTGTGAGCAGCAAACAGAGCCCAGAGGCTGCAAGGGCAGGCCTGGGTCTGCTCTGAGGGGCTGCAGCACAGCCTAGAGCCCCCATGGCATTTGTCAGATGGTGGCCACAGCTCTGAGAATTGTGTGCTGTATCTGATCACAAAGTTTCATCTTTCCGCAGCATAGGACTTTGCAGAAAAGGACAATAGCTTTGCGAAGGACCAAAGACTAAGTCACTGCTATTGTGCTGGAGTGAAGAGAGAGGGATCGGAGGAGATCTCTGGGCAGGAACAATCTTATTACTATTGTTACTTTTAGTAATTCTAATAACAGGGTCACAGTTGTATTTTTTTCCCCAGAGTATTGTCACCTCCATTGACTCATTTAATTCCCACAATATCCTTCTGAAGTAGGAAAGCGAAAGCTGGGAGTATTGGATTCACATTTAAGAAATTAAGAAACTGAGGCTCAGAAAGGCTCCCTGACTCCACGGGATCACACAGAGAATCAGATGTGACCTCAAACTAAAGGTAATACTAATAATAGTTGTATCATCCAGGGTCCCCTCAGGAAACAGTGGCATTCTCCAAAAAGGTGGTTCCAGAGAGCGTAATGAAGGGACTATTTACAGAAGTGGGCACAGGTTAAGGGTACACAAGAAGGAAAGCATCTGAGGCCAGCAAGAGCAGAAATGCCCTGCCACCCCGACGCCCGGAGGAGCAGAGAGAGCAGGCAGAACCTCCGTGAGAGCTTTGCCTGTAGGAGGGGGCCACCAGGCAGGAACCGAGAGAAATACAGCCATTGCCAGACCCGCAGAGTGAATACCTCATAGCTGTTCCCTCGCAGCCCCTCCCATTTCCTGTTGGTGCCTCCCATTGGGCAATTATGCGCATTGCATGCAGTCCATGAGGTCAGCTTCCCACAGCGAGGGCCAGTGGAGAAGGGTGCAGAGCAGATCCGGAGGAAAATGGAAAATACCCAGCTACGATCTGCTGTGTCCTGATTACATGGCACAGGGGATTGATGTGGTGGTTTTGCGTAATCCTTCCCATAGTCCTGTGTAGTAGAAACAAAATCGCAGATGGCCAACTCAGATGTATAAGAAATGAAGCATTTGGCTGGGCGCAGTGGCTCATGGCTGTAATCCTGGCACTTTGGGAGGCCAATGTGGGCGGATCACTTGAGGTCAGGAGTTCGAGACCAGCCTGAACAACATGGTGAAACCCTGTCTCTACTAAAATTACAAAATTGGCCCGGCATGGTGGCTGCTCGCCTGTAATCCCAGCTACTCGGGAGGCTGAGGCAGGAGAACCTCTTGAACCCGGGAGGTGGAGTTTGCAGTGAGCTGAGATGGCGCCATTGCACTCCAGCCTAAGCAACAGGAGTGAAGCTCCATCGAAGGAAGGAAGGAAGGAAGGAGGGAGGGAGGGAGGGAGGGAATGAAGGAAGGATTTATATTTTTTTTAAGTATATAATTTAATTTCTAAATGGAGCCTCCATTCTGATAGGTGGCAGAAATTTCATGTCAGCTCATGGTTTCTTCAGCCAATTCTAGATCCCAGCACAACCCAACCCCTTGAAAATGTCTTCCAGGAGCTTTGTGTGTGTCCATGTGGCTTCCCAAGTGCCCAGTCACCAGCTGCTTCTATCTATGCGCGCAAACTGACATCTCTCAAGGCATCTTTGTTCCCATCTAGTCTCTAGTCATTGGATCAAATTAATGAATGCCTGTTCCAACTATACGATCTCTCTAGGTCCTATTCTCTTTCAGCCCTCTAGGGAACTCAGGAAACATTGGGCTATTATCCATAATGTGGTGGTGGTGGTGGTGGTGGCAGCGGCGGCGGTGGTGGTGGCAGTGGCCGTGATGGTGGTGGCGGTGGTCGTGGTGGTGGTGGTAGTGATGGTGGTGGTGATGGTGGTGGCAGTGGTGGTGGTGGTCATGGTGGTGTTGGTGGCGGCGGTGTCACCTGAGGCTGCCTTGGTCCAGCCAGCATGCAGCCTTCTCTATTCATTCTCTCTCGTGTGGACCGGTGGGGGAATTCTATGAGTCTTGCCACTTCGGGGCTCCACTCAGAAGGCAAGGTGAAGTCTTCTTTAGAGCCAGATTCCCAAATGGATCTGGAGTCTCCATTACGCACAACCCCCTAGGGGTTTGACCCAGAATCCTCCTCTCAGGGTCACGTGGCAATATCTACCCAACCCTCTTGCTTCTCCTCTCCTCCCTCTTGACTCCTTTCCCACCCACCTCCTGCCATTGACTCCAGCCTATAGAATATTTAAACAATCACTGGGGTATTGAAAGAATGGCTCTGGGTAATTAGGCATATTTCTGTTTCCAAATCTACTGTTTATGCATCAGCTTTATTCTCCAAGGCTTTCAAGGATAGGACTTTAAAGTTCAAAGGCCTAGATTTTTGCAACCTCATGCTTTTTGTTTAAAAAAATTTTTTTTTCTTATGTCTGCCATCAGAAAACTAGGAGCTCAAAAATTGAGAGTTGCCATCTTAGTTGTCTGCCTTCTCTGGTGGCATCCCTTCCCTGGGGTAGTAAGCCTCAGCCACCATCTGAAAAAGAAGGACCTCAAATTACAGGAACTACCCAATATGAAAACCATAGCAATAGTTAATGCAGAAATGGAATCATCATGAAGCTAACGCAGCTTAAATTTCAGGACCTCCCTTGGAAGAGCCCCTTCCCAAACCTTGGGAGGACTCAAGCAATAGATTAGCATTTTTTTTTTTTTTTTTTTTTTTGAGATGGAGTCTCGCTCTGTCGCCCAGGCTGGAGTGCAGTGGTGCGATCTCGGCTCACTGCAACCTCCGCCTTCCGGGTTCATGCCATTCTCCTGCCTCAACCTCCTGAGTAGCTGGGACTACAGGTGCCCGCCACCACACCCATCTAATTTGTTGTATTTTTAGTAGAGACGGGGTTTCACCGTGTTAGCCAGGATGGTCTCGATCTCCTGACCTTGTGATCTGCCCGCCTGGGCCTCCCAAAGTGCTGGGATTACAGGCGTGAGCCACCACACCTGACCCAGCATGTTTTTATAAAATATGTAAAAATCAAGATACAATATTTTAGCAATTCCTGAAGCCCACGTCTTACACTCAGACTTTGTTTCCACCACACTTGTATTTGTGTTGGGTGGTGGTGTGGTTGTTTGGGGCTTTAGCCAGGGGGAAGTCAAACTGGGTCTACACAGTAACATCCTCAGCCTGGACTAGGGCAGTGTACACCCTCTGCTTTCAAAGGCTCCTCTCTTGTCCTTCTCTACCTGGATTTCTACCCTAAGGGCAAGGAGTCTACAGGGCCAAAGGGAGCTTCACCCTCTGCCAGGCTCCTCCCCAGGTGTGGCAGTCATGAGCATCTGCCTCTCAGAACTTCCTTCAAGAAGAGCATGAGGGACTGGACGCAGTGGCTCACGCCTGTAATCCCAGCACTCTGTGAGGCCCAGGTGGGTGGAACACAAGGTCAGGAGATCGAGACCAGCCTGGCCAACGTGGTGAAACCCCATCTCTACTAAAAATACAAAAGTTAGCCAGGCGTGGTGGCGTGCATCTGTAGTCCCAGCTACTTGGGAGGCTGAGGCAGGAGAATCACTTGAACCCGGGAGGCAGATGTTGCAGTGAGTTGAGATCACGCCACTGCACTCCAGCATGGCAACAGAGTGAGACTCTGCCTCAAAAAAAGAAAGAAAAAAAAAAAAGGCATACTGTCAGCGGCAAGGGCTGCATTTAGCTGAGACCTCCAGCCAGAACCCCATCAGGATCTGCCACAGCATCTGAGTCAAGGCCACACTTCCGCCAGGCAGCCTTCAGCTAAAGAGGGACCACAGCAGGAATCCTAGTGGCTGGCCATTTCTGCCAGTGGGGGAGCCTTCTCATGGGTAGTCTTTCACTATAGCTCCCTATTGGGTTGGACCAGGTTTCTTCAGATGGCATCTCACTCTGAGCCTCTACCTGCTTATTCTGCTCCTTCTCTAGTTCCTTTCACAGGTTCAGATTGGCATTGTGATATGAAGTCTTTTTCTGCCCATCCATGCTTCATCCTCCTATCATGTTAACAAGGCTTACCTCTTACTCAGTCTCCAGCACTCCTGACTCTATTTCTTGTACCCAGAGAACCTGACCTGACACCATTGATGCTGGAAGTGGCCTAAGAAAGCAGGCAATAAGAGAGGGCGTGGCACCTTGATCAGCTAGCGTGAGGGCTCCATCCCAGGGGGTCTGGGAGGCACAGAGGGTGCCTAGGATGACACAGCAACCCAATTGCTATAATTTCAGTGATGTTGACTTGGGAAATTGCTCTGATGGTGGGAAGACCCAAGTGGTGGATGCCCCTGATGACTTTGGTTCCCAAGACCCCTCTGAGCCCTCAAAGTTGGCAGAGATTGCCACTTCTCTCAAGAGTCGGTGCTTTCCCCACCCTGTAGAGGTCTCTCCCCTACACAATAGCAGGGCCCCCCCTCAGGATCTGCCCCCATATCCTTTCCTGGCTGCAAAGCCAATAAGTAGGATTAAGTGGCAGCATAACCCAGCTGGGGACAAGCTAGGCTTGATAAGGGAGAAAAGCAAGAACCCTGAAAGGTGCTGCAAGAAGGGACTGCCATAGACTAGTGGGCACTAAGGAGGGTCCAGGCAGGGAGGGTGCTTGATCAGGGTGGGGCTTAAGACCAGGTTCATTAGTTCATTCTCATACTTCTATAAAGAAATACCTGAGACTGGGTAATTTATAAAGAAAAGAGGTTTCATTGGCTTATGGTTCTGCAGGCTGTACAGGAAGCATAGCAACTTCTGCTCAGCTTCCGGGAAGGTTCCAGGAAACTTACAATCGTGTGGTGGAAGAAGGGAACGCAGGCACATCTTACGTGCCAGAGCAGGAGGAAGAGAGAGAGAGAGGGAGGAGGTGCTGCACACTTTTAGACAACCAGATCTTGTGAGAACTCTATCATGAGGGCTGTACTGGGGAGACGGTGCTAACCCATTTGTGAGAACCTGCCCCCATGATCCAATCGCCTCCCACCAGGCCCCTCTTCCAACATTGAGGGTTACAGTTTGACATGGCATATGGATAGAGACACAGATCCATACAGATCCAAACCGAATCATTCCACCCCGGCCTCTCCCAAATCTCATGTCCTTCTCACATTTTAAAATCCAATCATGCCTTCTCAACAGTTCCTTCCCCAAAGTCTTAACTCATTCCAGCATTAGCTCAAAAGTCCACAGGCCAAAGTCTCATCTGAGACAAGGCTAGTTAGTCCCTTCCACCTATGAACCTGTACAATCAAAAACAATTAGTTACTTCCAACATACCATGGGGGTACAGGCATTGGGTAAATACTCCCATTCCAAAAGGGAGAAATCGGCCAAAAGAAAGAGGCTACAGGCCCCACTCAAGTCTGAAACCCAGCAGTGCACCATTACCTCTTAAGGCTCCAAAATAATCTCCTTGATTCCATGTCTCATATCCAGGGCACAGTGTTGGAAGGGGTGGGCTCCCAAAGCCTTGGGCAGCTCTGCCTCTGGGGCTCTGCAGGTCTCAGCCCCTGTGGCTGCTCATGGACTGCTCATGGGTGCCCTGAAGCAGTAGAGGCACATGATAGTGCTTAATCGCCAGGAGCCAGAAAGTCACACCCATCGTAACAACTGGCAAGGCTGGAGTGGCAGCCAACAGGGCTTGACTTCCAGAGTGAGGGAGATGTTGATAGACGACAGCAATGCTAGCGAGGGGCGGCCCATATGTGGACTGCTGTGTGTGTGTGTATGTATTTATGTGCGTAGGTATAAACTGGACTGGAATTAGCTTTTTGAAAAATGACTTTTTAGTTTACTTGATGTAATTTTATTTATTTGGGTTTTTTGTTTTTTTGAGACGGGCTCTCACTACATTGCCCAGGTTGGTTTCGATCTCCTGGGCTCAAATGATTCTCCCACCTCGGCCTCCCGAGTAGCTGGGATTACAGGCATAAGACACAGCCCCTGACTGGAGTTAGCTTCCAGAACCGAGAGCCATTGACAGAAGAGGTGGCTGGGTACCCAGGAGAAAGAATCCTGTGACATGACAGTTTTTAAAGTAGAGATTTCAGATAAACAACAGGACCTATGACCATTTACTAGAGTGACTTTTTGCTGGGGAAAGAGGAGTACTCAGCTATTTGAAGGATTATCTGAAGAGCTGAATTGACATTGACATCCAGAGATCCAAAGCATCCTCCCAGCCCATCTCTTAGAGTAGGGCCACGCAAAGAGCCAGGGAAGAAAGTGAGTGCTGGCTGAAGTCCAGCGGAGTGGGTCCACTGCCTCCATGGATCCATCCTGAGGTCATTTTCTCAGTCCCCGAATGTACCATTGGCAGTGGAAAAACTCCCCCATTGGGTTTTTGGCCTGTAGAGTAAGAGCTATCATACTGGGGAAAGCCAAGTGAAAACTCTTGATACTATTCCCACCCTGAACCTCAGCCAGGAGAGGAAAATACAAACAATATCACATTCCGGGGACTGCTAGAGATTAATGCCACCCTTATGGAACTCAAGGAGGCAGGGCTGCAGCTCTTCCCTGTATTTCCATTTAATCGACCAGATTAAATGAAATTGAATCTGCAGGAACCAGAGGGAACCCAGAGAACTGTGGACCACCACAAACCCAAACAGCAGTACCCCCAGTTACCACGACCAGTGTAGTATCTTTGCTACAGCAGATTACTACGGCCATGGATTTAATGATTGCATTATTTTTTATCCTGATCAGAAAAGAGAATCAGAAATATTTTGCATTCACATGGAACGGACAACACACTTTACAGTTTTGCCCCAGGGCTCTTTGACTCACTCACTTGCTTTTCTGTCTTAAGGTACTCTAGAGAGATCTGGATTGTTTGGGCATCCCACAGAGCGTCATATTGATCCATGAAATTGCTGACATCTTTCTAATTCGGCAGGATGAGAAAGAAGTAGCTGGCCTGTAGAGGACTTGGTAAAGTACCCTGGAGGGTGGGGAAGAAACTCTATGAAGATTCAGAGACTGGCATATCAATAAAGTTTTTAGGGAAGTGATCAGGGGCATGCCAGGGCATCCTCTCCAAAGTAAAAGACAAATTGCTGCATTTTACAACCCCCTGTTGCAAAGAAGGAGGCACAATGCCTGATAGGCCCCTTGGGTTCTAAAGGCAATACGCTCCACACTTGGGAAGGCTATTCCAGACTATCTGGTAAGTGGCATGGAAGGCTGCCGGCTCTGAGTGGCCAAGAGCAGAGTGGGGCCTGCAGCAGGTTCAGGCTGTGGTGCAGGCAGCCCTGCCGCTTGGGCCATTTGATCCAGCAGTCCCTGCAGTGCTGGAGGTGTTAATGGTGGAGGAGGATGCAGTGTAGAGCTAATGACAAGCCGCCTTGGGAACATCACAACACAGGCCCCTGGGGACCTGGAGCAAGGCCATGCCATCTGCAGCAGAGAATACATGCTTTTCGAAAAGCAGCTCTTGGTGTGTTATTGAGCCCTGATGGGAATGGGAGAGTTGCCCAGGGGATCTAAGTGAAAATGCATCTAGAAATATCCAGCACGATCTGGGCTCTCATACAGTGATGGAAAAGGTTCACCTGGGATCAAGCCTGAGCTAGGGGTGGGGGAGCACGAGGAAGTTGTATGAGCAGGTGTCCCAGACCCCGTGTCATCTGCCACAGCTGCACCATCACCCCTCCCTCAGCACACCCCCATGGCCTTCCCGTCGGTGGGAGTGAGCGGGGGGTCTCCTATAGCCGGCTGAGGGTGGAGGAAGGGCCCGAATTTAATTTGCAGATGGTTTGGCTGGGTGCTGTGTGCAGAAACAAGCAGAAACTGGAGAGCAGCTGCCTGACAGCGACACTCAGGGACGGACCGCTAGAGACAGTGGCCAGGGGAAGCCCTTCCCATCAGGGGGATTCCAGCATTGTCCCTGGTCATGAACTTTGTGTGGAAGGAATCTTTGCCAAAGGTGAAAAAAGTCTGAACTCATGGCAGTGACAGAGTTCACCTTGTCACCTGACCTGGCAGACTGGTCAGGGGCCAACCTAGAAGAATGAATGATCAGAGACAAGGAGGTCTGGGGGAGAGGCATGTTCATGGATATATGGAAATTGACATAAAGAATGGCGATCTTTGCATTATATATCAGCTACCTGAAAGCATTAGTCACGAAAGGGGCACTAAATAGTCAAGTAGGCAGAATAGCTCAGCCACGGGATGTCAGCTAGCATATGCCGTGAGCTATGAGCTGGCAGAAGCAGAGATGACATATGGGCCCAGCAGCATGAACGGCCGCTTACCAAAGCCAATCTGGCTATTGTGGACAGTGGCAGGCACAGAGGCGTGTAGCTCAGAGCTCCCTTCCAGAAGGAACTTACTGGTCAGCTGCAAGGAGAGTAGTTAGCTGGCAGCATCCAGCTGAAGCCCCTTCACAATTCACTGCAGCCGCCTCCAGGCAGCCCGGCCAGCAGTGAGCACACTGGGAGCTTTCTATGCCCAGTGCAGGACTCCTCTGATGCGCAGTCTGCAGCAGAACTGCGCATCGGGTTGACCACCCTGTAAATGATCTCCAGGACAGTGTGGGGCTCTCCCCGCCCATTTTTGCCCTTGACACATTTCAGATCAGCATTGTGATCTGAAGCCTTCCCCAACCAACCCTCCTCTGTCGATTTTTATCTTTCAAAAATGTCTCTCCTCAGGAAACCTCTTGCATCCCCAATTCCATTCCTGGATCTGCTTATCAGAAGACCTGGATGGATACTCCAGGCCCAGAGACCCAGGATTCCTTGCCAATGTCTATCATGCTACCAGGGCCTGTCAGGACTGCTGCCCACGTCCTCCCAAAGGCCGGCTCACATTCTGGTGTGCAACCCCAGGCCTGAGGGGCTGCCAGAAAAGGCTGTGTACGCGGCAATGGTCGATCTTAGCCAGGAGCCTGGGCTATCCACACACGCGCCAGAGCCCTCAGGGTGCAAACAAAGTGCTTCCTCCTGGAGAAGGAGAACCGGCAGCCAGCCCGGGGGCAGGGCCAGCTTTCCCCACACAACACATTCCCGATGGAACTCAGGATTCTGAGAATTCTAAATTTGAATCTGGCCTTTCAAATTGTAAGGGTAGAAGGATGGGACACAATGTATTGAATGGTTTGTTAGCGTGATTGATGACTTTCAGGAATTTATTTTAAAAACATGGAGAGGGGACCTCCTTTCCAGTCTTGTCCTGGGCTATGCAATTGTTAGGAGTAGGTCTGGCCTGGAGATTCATTTTGTTTGGGTAAATGGGATATACTGATGCATTTCAGAATCACTTCCATTAAGTTGTTGCTAGCTCTCCTGGTGGAGGAGTGGTTTCTAGAAATCCTCCTGAGGCCTGTGGTGCCCACTCACCAGGCATCATGACAGAAAGTGCAGTGCTCAAAGTCACACTGAAACAAATGCATTCTGGCTGTGAAAGGATGGGTTTTGGGGGATGAATCAAGGCAGGCTAAGGTTGAAGAAAATGCTTCTAATCATGAATATGTAATTGCAATTGCAAGCGGAGAATTTGTCATTGATCCCTAGTTGAAGCTAACAATAATAAAAATCAGATTTTGACCAACTGTGCTAAGGAAAAGACTGAATTAACTTTATAATCTCTTTATTGAAACAGAAAATACTACCACAAAACCATTGTCATAGGAAGAAGCTGTTAAAATGTACGCAGCCAAAAAATGTAGGAAAAAGGTATTAGAAGCATAGAAGACGAATAATAAAATGTAGTACATTATTTTTCTAGATTTTGTGATAGTTGTATTTGTTCAGTTTTTCTTTTTTCCTTTTTCCTTTTTTTTTTTTTTTTGAGACAGGATCTCACTCTGTCACTCAGGCTGGAGCGCAGTGGCATAATCATAGCTCACTGCAGCCTCAACCTCTCAAGCTCAGGTGATCCTCCCACCTCAGCCTCCTGAGTAGCTGGGACTACAGGCGTGTGCCACCATGCCTAGCTCATTTTTGCATTTTTTGTAGAGATGGAGTTTCACCATGTTGCCCAGGCTGGTCTGGAACTCCTGGACTCAAGTGATCCCGTCTCCACCTCCTGAAGTGTTTGGGATTACAGGCATGAGCCACTGTGCCTGGCCCAGTTTTTCTTTTTAACTGTAATTTGTTGTGATTTTTTTCTCCTAAGTAAATACCCCTTTTTATATTTAATGTGTTTGTAAATTTGTATTATTCTTTCTTAAAAAGGACCCTCCGCACTGAATAAGCTTCAGGCCCCCAATACCCAGATCCACTCCTGAATATTATTACTAGTCAAAGTATTATTTTATCACATCCATGAGGGAGATAGAATTACCTCTGTTTTACAGAAAAGTAAAGGCCCAGAGATGAAGTTGCTTACTCATTCTGACTCTGAATGCTTTTCCCGCTAGATTCTGGAATCTTCAGGCTTCTTGGCACTCAGCCTGTTCGTTGATCCTCCTGCTGCTTCTGCCACCCAGATCCCAGCAGAGAAAGCCAGAGGGAGACTAAATAGCAAGAAGAAGCCTATCTGAATAAGCTGAGAAGGTTCCATAACATCCCACTCTTCCACAGCCTGCGGTCAGGGAGATGGGGTGGGGGTGGGAGTGGCTGCACAGAAACCAAAAACCAACTGGCCCAAACAACCAGCTTTTGCAGGAAGGCAGAACAGGCAGTTAGGGGCTCCGGATCCCAGGCCAGGACCCTCGGACCTCAGTTAACGGCTAGTGGGGCTGAAGCCTGACATCGCCAACAGAGACAAGGAGGAGAGTAGGGAAGGATTACATATCTGTGGTTCTGATTTCCTGAAATAGTCCAGCCCTGCAAGAAAGGTCTGCTGTGCAGAAGCAGAGTCTAATCCAAGTTCAGGATGGCCACTAAGGGCATCTGATTTATCACTTATCTTTAATCATGGGCCATGAACATTCCTTTGCTAATCAAGGCTGTTAACAACCCCAAAAGCATTGCCTCTTAGAGCAGGAAGAACCCCAAGATCACTGAATCCAGGGATTCTTAGGTCCACCCTGATGAAACAGAATCAATGAGCGACACTTCCTAAAGCTAAATGTATACAATTTAAACTATCATTTCCGCCAAGATATATATATTTTTGTTGTTAAAATGTCTTTTCTTTGGTGAAGTGACGGAAATAATGATGGTGACATTTGCTAGTATTTATTGAGTGTTGCCATGTTCTGGGCATTGTGTTAAAGCCTTGCACAGTGTATCTCAATCACCGTAAGGACCTTAAGAAAAAGACACAATTTTGTTTTTGGTTTTTTTTTTTTTTTTGAAACAGTCTCACTCTGTCACCCAGGCCGAAGTGCAGTGGCGGGATCTTGGCTCATTGCAACCTCTGCCTCCTGGGTTCAAGTGATTCTTCTGCCTCAGCCTCCCAAGTAGCTGGAACTATAGGCACACACCACCACGCCCGGCTAATTTTTTTTTTTTTTTTTTCTGAGACAGAGTCTTGCTCTGTCACCCACGCTGGAGTGCAGTGGCATGATCTTGGCTCACTGCAACCTCCGCCTCCCAGGTTCAAGTGATTCTCCTGCCTCAGCTTCCTGTGCAGCTGGGATTACAGGAACCCACCACCACGCCCAGCTAATTTTTGTATTTTTTTGGTAGTGACAGGGTTTCGCCATGTTGACCACGCTGGTCTCAAACTCCTGACCTCGTGATCTGCCTGCCTCAGCCTCCCAAAGTGCTGGGATTACAGGTGTGGGCCACTGAGCCCGGCCCAATTATTAACCCACTTTTTCTTCTGAAGAAACTAAGACTAGGAGAGATCGAACTGTTACAAGTCACACAGCAGCATGTCACAGAGTAGGGACCTGAACTTGGCAGGTCTGATTTCCTTGTGCCTGCTCTTAACGGTCACATCATCCTGCCTCTGTAGATTAAATGCACTTTTCAATTCTGACATCCTGATCTCCCCAAATAAAAGTGTAGTGGCTGGGTATTGCAGCTCGTGCCTGTAATCTCAGCATTTTGGGAGGCTGAGGCAGGCAGATGGCTTGAACTCAAGAGTTCGAGACCAGCCTGGGCCACAGGCTGTGAAACCCTGTCTCTACAAAAAATACAAAAATTAGTTGGGCATAGTGGCATGTGCCTGTAGTCCCAGCTCCTCAGGAGGCTGAGGTGGGAGGATGGCTTGAACTCAGAGGTGGAGGCTGCAGTGAGCCAAGAATGTGCCACTGCACTCTAGCCTGGGTGACAGAGCAAGACTCTGTTTAAAAAAAATAGAAATTTTAAAAGTGTGGCAACCCTGGGTTGGAACCTTTTGTTTTCTTAAAGAACTCATCCTGGTCTAGAAGTCTGGAGACCTGAACACCATTGGTGTAACTTGTCAGGTTCATCTGACACTTGCCTGGGGAGATGTACTTGAGTTACCCAATGTCATCCAGAGAGTTGGAAGCAAAATTAGACAGGGAAAAGACCTGGCCGAGTAGATTTTCAGCATCTGTGAGATATGAAAATTTGGGAATTTCCTTTGGTTTGGACAATGGCTGACTACAGGAAAGGCAACCTCTAGAAATAAATTCAGAAAACAATTCTTCCAACCTTTGTTTCCCCAGGGACATCCCGGCTTCGACAATGTACTTCTGTGCAGCTTCAGGAATGCCTCTGCATTCCTCAGCGGAGTGGGAATTTCCAGTCCTGATTCCTGGAGGCGCATTCTCACCTCTGCCTGCTGTACCGCCTCCCACTCAGGAACTTCTTTCCCGTTGGCTGTCTCCATGGTGAAGCTGGGGGAAAGAGAAAGTTTAGATGGTTGCCATGGCAACAACAAAGGCGCTGTGGTTTCCTTGGTGATACCGGGAAGGTAGAGGCGGCAGGGCTCCAAGGATCTGTTCCCCACCCGGGTTCCCCTGCCTGGGTCACATCCTGGGCTGCCTGGATTAGGACCATGCATGACAATAATAGCAAAACCTTCCAGGTGATAGACACTCTCCGAGCCAGTGAGGCAGTGCTCTGTTCGGGCTCTGGGTCCAGGCACACTCGGTCTGGGCATGTTATTTCACCTTTCAGGCTCTGTTGCCTCATCTGTAAAATGGGATCTACTTGTTAGGGTTATGAGGAAAGTAAATGTAAAGTGCTTAGCTTGCGGTGAGTGGGAGTCAATTTGAACTATGATGATTACATGGTAACTATTGCTATTACAGACTAATAACCCGTGTCAGTACAATGCAGAGAGGGAGACAAGGCAGGTTAATAAGGCCATCTTGGGCCAGGTGCGGTGGCTTACACCTGTAACCCCAGTACTTTGGGAGGCCGAGGCGGACGGATCATCTGAGGTTGGGAGTTCGAGACCAGCCTGGCCAACATGGCAAAACCCTGTCTCTACTAAAAATACAAAAATTAGCCGGGCATAGTGGCAGGCACCTATAATACCAGCTACTTGGGAGGCTGAGGCAGGAGAATTGCTTGAACCCGGGAGGCGGAGGTTGTGGTGAGCCAAGATCGCGCCATTGCACTCTAGCCTGGGCAACAAGAGCAAAACTCTGTCTCAAAAAAAAAAAAAAAAAAAAAAAAGGCCATCTTGGAGATGAGGAAGCTGGAGGTCAGGGTTGGCAAGTGGGTCAGCCCGAGCACCATCGTCAAAAGCTGATGCTGGGGCGAGAAGTCAGGCATTTGGACCCAGAGTTCAGTGCTCTTTCCACCACACACCCACACCCCCCCTCGAGTGGTATACACTCGGCCACCAGCTGGGCCTGCTTTCCTCGCCTCGATCAGACACCCTGAAAGCAGAGATTCAGCCCCTACTTCTGCCCCATATCACTTGGTTTGCACCATAAGCCTGGACCAAGGCCACACGAGCATCTAGATGATTCTCAAAGCAATTAAGAAGGGAACACTGAACAAAAAGGGAACACTGAGCAAATTCAGTGAAGTCTCCCCATTCCATAAATTACTGGGAATTAGTCCACACTGAAGGCCGGGCTGCCGGTGACTGACAGAATGCTTCACGTTTCAGTGAGTGGTTTTTGCATCATGTAGCCTGTCCCAGCATTCCTCAATCATACAATTTACACATTATTAAAGTTTCACTTGTGTGATCTAGTCATTATTTAGAAGGTGACACATCATCATTCCGGGAAGACTTACCGGCTTTAGAACTAACCTGATTTATAATCAAATTCTAAATTCCACCCACTTCATTCTAGCAATATGAGTTCGGATGACTTCATTAACCTCTTTGAGCATCAGTTTTCCGGATCTGTAAGATGGGCGTGTAATGCTATCTCCTGACAGATTCCTTGTGAAGCTGAGAGGTGCTGTATGTATAACGCCTGGTATGTTAGAAGTTACTCAACACGTGGTAGCCTTTCTTATTAAACACAGACTAGCTCATCACCGTTCTTGTTAGTCCCCCATTGGGGTGGATGCACTGTGGCGGAATCAGGCTGCACAGGTTCTGTGATAAGGTGAGCTTAGGAACATGTTGCCGATGTCAGTGCGGGCTCTTGCTCATCTCACATGCAGGTAATTATTTTAGTCTGCAGCTGAATCATCACTCCCTAGGCCAGACAGCAAAGCAAGCTGCCTGGCTCAAATCTACAGGGCTGGCCGGGAGTGCCCATCTTGGGGCCATTGGTCACAGCCACAGGGGTGGGTCCCTGGCTGCAGGTTTGGATTGCATGATCCTGTCTGGTGCCCCTGCCTAATAGCATGGAAAGTTAATATGTGACCAAAACCCGCCAATGAACTTGTATCTCCTAGGAATTTGGGATTGAGTCCAAGAGAGAGTTTAGTTAGTATCTTGATGTGGTTAAAATGTTTATATATAAAGCTTGGAATGGAGAATTGGCCATTTGCCACTTGATCCAGGCACTTGATCCAGGGAAAGACACACATGCGCACATACATTCACACAAGTGCACACACACAAACGCACACACGAATACACAGATGCAGAATTCAGGGACGGATATCCCAGATCATGTGTCTGATCCTTTCTGGGTCCTGGGAGCATTTCTGACTATAGGTTTGGCGAAATACCCTAAAATACATTCTCCCTTCTGGATTTTGTTGTTGTTAAACTAGGTCAAGTTTATTTCTACTATTTGCCATCAGAAGCAGAGAGATGGCCTATGACGGGCAGGGCTGTGCTGCCATACGCTGAAAGAATTTGATTAACCAAGGTTCTACTCCTCAGGCTTTCATTTAAATAATAACAAAGGAACTCTCACATGCTGAGCAAAGGGATTATCATGACCTTTTCTCATAGCAGATCCTCCTCAGCAGAGGGACCTCTGCAAAGGCGACTGACGCCATTTTTCCAAGACTCAGCAACTGCATTTAAGCAGTTATTGGTTTTCACTGTTGCCTGATAAGCTCATTCCCCTCTGGGTGCAAGGAGGATCTAGAAAGCAAAATATGAAATGCACCCGTGTACTGTCTGCTACAGTTAGGGTTTCTGACTAAATTAGTTCCTGTGGAAGCAGTAAGCAATGCTTCCCTCATGCTGGAATCTGTCTGTGACCGTCACCATAATCAATGAGAAAAGCCCAGGGTTTGGGGATTGCCCCAGAAAGCCAGCCATCCATCCCCACCAGCCTCCGGGATTGGGATTCAGAAGCACCCAGGAAAGTGCCCAAGATGGTGGCCCACCAAGAAGCCAGCACCAGGCCAAAGGTCATGGGGCTCAGAGGGAGGAGGCTTAGGGTGCAGGGCCACCTTTCCTGCCTCTGAAGGACTGTCTCGAGGAAGGAGTGGGAGGGAGGAGCTGGTACAGGTGGTTTACAGGCAGGATGTTTGTTAAGGAGTGCCATCTGCACCTCCCCTGGAAAAGACGGAGGAAGGAAGCAGGATTGGGCAAAAGGAGAAGGCGAGGCCTAATGACAGCCTCGCTGACCACAGAAAGCACGGGAGCTAGAATGGCCCTCACAGCTGGTAAGCCTAGCTGACCAAGCCCTTATACCTTCCCCACTGGATGTGGGCCACCCCAAAAGGGCATGCCATTGGGCCAACCAGCTCTCTGCAGCGGAGGCACATCCTGAAGGGGCTGCCAGCTTTGTCTGTAGACAGCATTCCCACGAGCTAGGGAAGCAAACTTTTTGGCAAAGGGGCATCTGGGTGACACATCACAGTGTCCACCAAAGGTACCCCCTGCAGAGGGCAGAACAGAAACCACTCAGAGGAAATTACAGGAAGCCAGATCCTGGTGCAGGCTGCTGTGCTGGTTGCAGCTGCTCGTCCTCTTTTTATTATAATTAGTTGGGAGGCCATTAGGCTGAGAGAGTTCCAACACGTCAGGTTCCTAAGCAAAGAAAAGCCCAACTCAGTGAAAACAGTAAAATGAAACTTAGGGTTAACCAATCACAAACTGCCAGCTAATCTCGAACTACAGGCTTTTCGCTTTAACCAATCAAATATTTTATTTGTCTTCATTGTGCAAACACCTTATAAAGGTTTTCCCGTTGTGCGCCCTCAGCGGAATCCCTAACAGCCAGCAGTCTGGCGCTGCCCGATACATGAATTGCTGAATGTTCAAATAAACTTGTAAAAATCCTAACATGCCCATGTTTACTTTTAACATTGAACCTATATGTACGAAGCGCCCATATACACTAACCCTTTGCTAAAAGCTTGATAAACACAGTTCCTGTCCAGAGTAGATAGTTGAGCAGTTCAAACACAGAAGTATTTTCCTTCCCACTGTGTGCCAGGCTTCTAGTCTATAGAGGCATAGGAGCTCAAATAAAATTTTAACAAGTAAAACTGTTACCAAAATTGTCTAGGTAAGATTTTTTTCAACAAAGATGCTGGTTGGCCGGGTGCGGTAGCTCACGCCTGTAATCCCAACACTTTGGGAGGCTGAGGTGGCCTCCCAAGGCCAGAAGTTTGAGACCAGCCTGGTCAATATGGAGAAACCCAGTCTCTGCTAAAAAAATACAAAATCAGCCAGGTGTGGTGGCACATGCCTGTAATCCTAGCTGCTTGGGAGGCTGAGGCAGGAGAATCCCTCGAACCCAGGAAGCAGAGGTTACAGTGAGCTGAAATCGCGCCATAGTCCTCCAGCCTGGGTAACAAGAGTGAAACTCTGTCTCAACAAAAAGAAAAAAGATGCTGGTTGAGGAATCAGAAAGCCTAAATTTGAATCCAGGCTCTGCTAGCTATGTGACCTTGGTAAAGTCTCTAAGCCTCTCTGAGCCAAATCTAAAAATGGCAGTCCTAATACCTACCCGTTTAGGGTTGAAGCGAGATGAATAAGTTAACACATAAGGCTGGCACCGCCCATGATAGACAGCAAGGACCCAGAGACTGCTAGTGGTCTGACATTGTTCCTCTGATAACCACTCAGCCACTATGGATACTGTGAAAGTTATTGTTCCAACCAGAAGGGCCATAAACTGTTTTTTATGGCCTAATGAAAGCCAGATGCCAAACGGGGAACCACAGAACCAAGATTTAGTCATGAAACCTTTGGAACACATAAGCTGCTTGGTGTCTGATGATTTCCATTACCCTTGGTCTAGAGATAGAGAAGAATTAAATACTTTATCTTGGCTGATGGTTCAAATCTGGCCAAGGTCCACCTGGACTCGGTCATTCTGAGTGACCCTGGTCAGACAGCATCCTTGTGAAATCAAGTAAACAGCTACTACAAGCAATCCAACACACACACACACACACACACGACAGCCTCACAGATAACTATCTGCAAAATGGGCAGAGCTCAGATTAAAACGTAAAAACCAAACCCATCCTGAGGATGAGACAGAGCCATTTGTGGCTCTGACAATTAGAAGAATTGAAGTCATCTTTGCCACCCAAGTTTGCTGAAAGTGGGAGGCAAGCAGAGTATTTTTATTTCTGGTGACCTAAAAATGCTATGTTATAAACAGAACAGTTGAAGATCCCAAGCAGCAGCCTGATTTTACAGCCAAGGAAACTAAAGCCCAGAGAGGGTTGGTAACTTGTTAAAGACACACAGCCCATCGTGGCTGGTTGAGTTGGGGTTGGAGTCCCAGTCCATGGCACTGCCCTGTGCTTTCTCTTAATCGTGGGGGTAGGCGGCCAGGGTGTGGCTGGCAGCGCTCTTGAGCAGTGCCAGTCCTGACTCACCATCCTATGCTATTTCTGGCTCTGCAGGCAGTGAAGAGAGATGGGGAAGGAGGGTCGGAAGTGGGAAAGTGGAATGGAGGCTGTATCCGTTCCCCAGGGCTGCCATATCAATGCGCCACGAGCTGGAGGGCTTAAACAGCAGAAATTTATTTCCCTACAGCTCCAGAGGCTAGAAATCTGAAGTCAAGGTATAGGCAGGGTTGCTTCATTCCAGGGCTCTTTCCTTGGCTCACAAGTGGCCATCTTCATCTTCACACAGTGTCCTTCTGTGTGTGTCTGTGTCCAAATTTCCCCCTTCTGTAAGGACACTAGGCATACTGGATGAGGCACCCACCCGATTCCAAGATGACCTCATCTCCACTTATCACATCTGCAACAACCCTATTTCCAAATTAGGTCACATTCTGAGGTCCTGGGGATCAGGACTTCAGAGCATGAATTTGGGAGCTGGAGGGACACAATTCAGTCCCTAACAGAGGCCTCTCCTTTGTGAATTAGTCCAGAGGGACAAACAGACCCACAGGCTGGTGAACCCAGACATTTCCCGTGTGTCTTTGGCAGCTTGACATATAACATTATGGATCAATGAGAAAAGGATGGTCTAGTCAATAAAGAACCCAAATAACCCAGTGATTTCACTCCCAGGCACATACACTCAGCTCTGGTTAGCAAATGTGACACTGAGCTTTGTGTGAGAATATTCACTGCAGCATTGTTTATCATACCCCAAAAAATTATCTGTAGGAGAAAGAGCATGTAGGAGGTTGTTACAGGCTGAAATAAATGTGCCCCCCAAAATTCATATGTCGAAGCCCTAACCCAGCACCCTCAGAATGTGACTCTATTTGGAGACAGGGCCTTTAAAGAGGTCGTTACATTAAAATGAGGTCATTACATTAAAATGAGGTCATTAAGGTGGGCCCAGATTCAACTGGACTGGCATCCTTAGAAGGAAAAGCCATTAGGAAAGACACATACAGAGGGCCAGCCATGTGGAGACAGAGGAAAAGGAACCAGCCTGCTCACACCTTGGTCTTGGACTTCAGCCTCCAGAGCTGTGAGAGAACTACTTTCTGTTGCTTAGGGCCCCCCAGTTTATGGTACTTTGATAAGGCATCCCTAGCAAATCAACACAGTGGTATATGTAGAAAAACATGCATAGAAAAGATAAACACCAACTTTGAAACAGCAGTTACCTCTGTAAGGAAGTGAGATGTGACCAGGGAGGGGTACTTAGAAGACTTGGACTATATTTGCAAAATTTCAGTTTTTAAGCTGAGTGGTGAATATCCGGACATTTATGTTATTCTTGCCATTTTTTATTATAAACCCACAGTTACAGGTCAGTGTGACTGCTGTCTGAGTGATCTCTCCTTTCAAGGTAGCTGGTGTAGAGGGGCTCTAACTATAACTTACTGGGTGACCTTGGGCTTGTCACTTCTCTCCTCTGGCTTCAGTTTCTCTAACTGGAAAATTTGAAAAATGAACGAATTCAGTGTTTCTCAAAGTGTGTTTCCTGGAACCCTAAGAGTGTGAGATTTTTAATATTCTATAGCAAAGAAAAGGTTACCTGATCAAATAATTTTAGGAAGCATTAGATTATCAAAGATGTAATCACATTGTTTTACTGCAGAAATCGCAAAGACTTTTAATGAATAACAGGGGGTTATCGTATGTATACAACAGTCATTTTTTCAAAGAATAGCAATCAATTTGTTTTTTCTGTTCATTCAAATAAGAGCTGATGTTCCTGATGGTTTTGAAAGAACGTCAGTACTTTTCTACGTGGGCTACTTTATGTAAATGAATATATTTAAAAAGTTTAGGCCGGGCGCAGTGGCTCATGCCTGTGATCCCAGCACTTTGGGGGGCCTAGGCAGGCGGGTCGCTTGAGATCAGGAGTTCGAGACCAGCCTGGGAAACATGGTGACATCCTGTCTCCACCAAAAATGCAAAAATATCAGCCAGATATGGGGGCATGCACCTTGTAGTCCCAGCTACTTGGAAGGCTGAGGTGGGAGGATCGCCACCAGGAGGTGGAGGGTGCAGTGAGCCGAGGTTACGCCACTGCACTCCAGCCTGGGCAACAGAGCAAGACCCCATCCCAAAAAATAAAATAAAATAAAATTTAAATTTAAAAAAGAAGTTTAAATGACAAGACAAAACAGATAGCTGTCTTATATGCGATAGACCGTACAGTGTGAGATGTGGCTTTCTTTTTTTTTTCTTTTGAGAAAGGTTCTGTCTCCATTGCCCAAGCTGAAGTGCAATGGTGTGATCATAGCTTACTAGAGCCTCAACCTCCCAGCCTAAGCAGTCTTCCCACCTCAGCCTCCCGAGTGGCCAGGGTTACAGGCGCACACCACCATGCCTAATTTTTTTTTTAATTTTATAATAAGCCAGGTGTGGTGGCACATGTCTGTAATCTCAGCTACTTGGGAAGCTGAGGCAGGAGACTCGCTTGAACCTGGGAGGCAGAGGTTGTGGTGAGCTGAGATTGTGCCATTACCCTCCAGCCTGGCCATCAAGAGGGAAACTCCACTCAAAAAAAAAAAAAAATATATATATATATATATACACACACACACACATATATATATATACATACACACACACACACACACAAATGGGATCTTGCGATGTTGCCCAGGCTGGTTTTGAACTCCTGGTCTCAAGTCATACTCCCACCTCAGCCTCCCAAAGGGCTGGAATTACAGGCATGGGCTACCATGCCTGGCCAATAAGATTTTCTGTATGTTACGTGGACTCTAGTTTTGCAATATTTTATTAAGTATTCCATGAAGAAAGAGAACTGTAGTCACGTAAGCTTGGGAAACAACGGGTTAAGTAGTTATTTTTTTCTTCTTCTAGGACTTGTTGGAGCCTTTAATGTTCTAATATTATCATACATTTCTGAAAGAAGGGTAAGGGCGCAATATTCCCCAAATGTATTTATGGAACATTTTACTGTAGATGTTATATAGAACTAATGTTCTGAGAAACATACGTAGGTAAATGGCACTTAACATATCATGGTATATCTTGTAATGTGTATCATGCCATTAAGTATCTTTCATTTCTATCTTTTTATTTTATTTTATTTTATTTTTTAATTTTTATTTTTTTGAGATGGAGTCTCACTTTGTCGCCCAGCCTGGGGTGCAGTGGCTCCATCTCGGCTCATTGCAACCTCTGCCTCCCAGGTTCAAGCAATTCTCCTGCCTCAGCCGCCTGAGTAGCTGGGATTACAGACACACGCCACCACGCCTGGCTAATTTTTGTATGTTTAGTAGAGACGGGGTTTTGCCATGTTGGCCAGGCTGGTCTCGAACTCTTGACCTCAGATGATCTGCGTGCCTTGGCCTCCCAAAGTGCTGGGATTACAGGCGTGAGCTACTGCGCCCAGCCCATTAAGTATCTTTTAAGTATGGTTTTTAATGACTGCACACTTCCCCAGTGTCTGATGATGCCAAAGTCCTGGAAGTGGAATTAGTGGGTTGAAAGGAATAGGCCTTTTTAACGCCTTTCATAGACGTTGTCAAATGCCGTCCAAGAGGCTAGTAATTCACTGTTCTGACCAGCACTGGGTGTTACTATTATCTTTTCAAATTGACACTTTGATTTGGTACCTTAGTAGTAGTTTGGTTTTTTAAAAAAGATTATTTTTTGTTAGTTTTGTATACTAGACATAGTGGTCAGAATAATGACCCCCAAAGATGTCCACATCCAGATGCCCAGAACCTGTGACTGTTTTACCTTACATGGAGAAAGGTACTTTACAGATGTGGTTAAGCTGAGAATCCTGCAATGGGAAGACTAGACTGGATTATTTAGGTGGCCCCCTAAGTGCATCATGAGGGTTCTTATAAGAAGGAGGCAGAGATGTAGCAGAAGATGTGACAACAGAAGCAAGACATTAGAGTGATGTATGGAAAGGGCCACAGGCTAGAGAATGCAGGTGACTTCTAGAAGTTAGAAAAGGCAAGGAAACAGTTCTCCCTTCGATTTCAACCCCTTGAGAATGATTTTGGACTTCTCACCTGCAGACAATAAGGGAATACATTTGCATGGTTTTAAGTTAGTTTGTGGTAATTTGTTACAGCAGCAATAGGAAATGAATACAACAGAGTATCCAAAATATGTAAAGAATTCCCATAAATCCATAAGAAAAAGACAAACCATTAGAAACACGGTCAAGAAATCAGAACAGATCCTTCACGACAGGATATGCGATTGGTCATTAAGCATATGAAAAAGTGCTTAGCCTCATTAGTTACTAGGGATATACAAATTATTTAATAAAACCACGTTCACCAGAATGAATAAAGTTTAAAAATCTGATAATACCAATTGTTCATAAGGTGTAGAGCAACAGGAGCTTTCTTACAGTGGTGATGAGAATATGAACAGATATAGTCACTCTGGAAAACGGTTTGGGTTTATCTACTAATACTGAAGACAGACATACCCTACATCCAGCAGTTTCACTCCCAAGTAAGTATTCGCCAGAAACATATGCTTACCAAGAGGCCAAGAGGCATGTGAAATATTAAGAGCAGCATTATTTATAAGTACCCCCAAACTGCAAACAACTTAAACTTCCATCAGTGGAAAAGTAATAAAAATAATTATGGTGGACTCACACGATAGAATACTATGCAGCAAGGAAAATGAAGGAACTACGGTTAATGCAACAATGTACGGATTCTCACAAGCATAGTACACAGCAAAAGAAAGCAGATGCAAAAGAATACACACATTCGATTCTAAGTATAACAAGTTGTTTTGGAGGCTGGGCGCCGTGGCTCACACCCATAATCCCAGCACTTTGGGAGGCCAAGGCGGGCAGACCATGAGGTCGGGAGATCGAGACCATCCTGGCTAACAAGGTGAAACCCTGTCTCTACTAAAAATACAAAAAAAAAAAAAAATTAGCAGGGCATGGTGGTGGGCGCCTGTAGTCCCAGCTACTGGGGAGGCTGAGGCAGGAGAATGGCATGAACCTGGGAACAGAGGTTGCAGTGAGCCGAGATCATGCCACTGCACTCCAGCCTGGGTGACAGAGCAAGACTCCATCTCAGAAAAAGAAGAGAAAAAAAGTTGTTTAAAAAACAGGCAAAACTAAGAAGTAATGAATAATAGAATCAGGATAAGTGTTTACCTTTGGGGAGGAGGAAGGAAGTAGTGATTGGCAGGAGGCATGAGGAAGCATTTCCGGTTCTGGCAATGTCTGTTTATTGACCCAGGTGATGGATATTGACTAAGCTATACATTTATTTTGTGCCCTTCTCTGTACGTATATTACACTTCACAGGGACAATTTTTTGAAAAAAAAAAAGAATTTTTTTAACGTACTGTTTGTTTTAACTCTCAGTTCATAACAGTTTAGTTTTTATCATTTAGCTTAATCTTTTAAAAATAAGATTTTTCTAATAATTGCAACAAAAATACTTTCAATAAAGTCTTTCCTCTTGAATCTTAGAATGCCCCACCTTGGCCCAGCATGGCAGTCCATGCCTGTAATCCCAGCACTTTGGACTGCTAAAGTGGAAGGATCACTTGAGCCTGGGCAACGTGGCAAAACTCCATCGCTACAAAACTTTTTTTAAAAAATTAGCCAGGCATAATGGTGCCCATCTGTAGTCCCAGCTATTCAAGAGGTGGAGATGGGAGGATCGCTTGAGCCTGAGAGGTCATGTTTGCCGCGAGCCATGATTGCACCACTGCACTCCAGCCTGGGTGACACAGCATGACCCTGCCTATACACACACACACACACACAATCTTGTTAAATGAAAAAGTTTGAGATTTAAAAAGGCGCAGAGAATGACACAATGACCCTAGGGTCACATTCAGAGAGAGAGGTGTGTGTGTGTGTGTGTGTATATCTATATATATATATCTCACATGTAGATAAATGACTAAAGATAAATATAGCAAGGTTTAATTGAGGCTATCTTTCTGAATTGCTATTACTGGCATATTCTTTTTTTCATGTTTTTCTATATTTCAAAATTTTCTGCAAAGAACACTAGCACTAGTTTTACAATCATAAAAAACTGCATGTGTATACTCACACACATACATGTAATGTGTACATGGATACACATATGTATATGTGGCTGGGTGTTTTCTTCAAATGTCGCCATCCACAGACCGTGAATGGAGATGCTGGACCCTTGCAGTGAAGCCACTCTGAGGGCTCTGCTGTGGTTTTGGGACGTGGGTGAAGCCATATTTTCATTGGGTTCTTCTTGTACTTGTCCTAAGAGAACAGGGACATCAAAGGTAGAAGTGCCTTCTCTGAGTTATGATGTTCCCGGTGGCCTCTGCCTTTTGCGGAATGTTCTGCAAGCATCGTCTGTTTTAACAGCGTCTGTGGGTCTTTTGCAATACTGTGATGGAAGCCTCGGTCCCTTCCACAACCCAGTGTCTCTTTTACACTCAGCATGTTTTGGCAGGCAATTCATTCCAGGAAAATGCCCGGCTGTTCAAGTCAATTTGTATTCATTCTTTTGTCAGAAAAAGAAAACTGTGTAACTCAATATGTTCCTCCCTTTGTTTTAGCTGCCAGGACATTTAGACCCAGACTCAAGATGGCTTTATGGTAATCAGCTTTTAGAATAGCTGGGCCCCCCAGGAGTTCGAGACCAGCCTGGGCAACCCAGTGAGATTCTGTCTCTACAAAAAATAAAAAATTAGCCAAGTGTGGTGATACATGACTGTAGTTCCAGCATCTCGGGAGGCTGAGGTGGGAGAATTGCTTGAACCCAGAAGATCTAGGCTGCAGGGAGCCATGATGACATCGCTACACTCCAGCCTGGGTGACAGAGCAAGATCCTGTCTTCAATGATCACTGATTTCCTAAAGCTCCTTTAAGTCCTGCTGGTACTACAGGGTTACCATATACCAGAGCTGAACAAAACAAGGCACAGCCGGCGGGGCTCCCAACACCCCAGGGTGTGGCCCAGCCTCAGTAAGAGAAGCAACTTTTCTGGAAGCTTCCAGTCGATGCCAGGCTTCTCTTTCTCCTGCCCATGGCATTTCGAACTCCCACTGTACAACAGATCAATTAGAGTCCCTTGCATCCTGTAGAGATCTCTGTACTGAGGGACAGAGCCATGTCTGACTTGTCCTTGTTCCCACGGCTTCCTGCAGGCTCCGGGGCACAGCAGATGCCCAGCTAATGTTTATTGAACAAAGGAGGTGGCGAGGGACTCAGTGAGCCTGGCTTAAGCTGTAGGCAAAGGGCAAGGAGTGAAGTGGGTTCCCCGCCTCCCTTCCCAGAGCTCAGCCATTAGGCAGTGGCAGGAGGCTGCTATGGGTGAGAGGGAGCAGGCAAGAACCTCACCGCTCTGCCTGCCCGATTTTTTGTTTATTAAAGTTCTGATCTAGGCCCAGCACCTTTCATACAGTATCTCATTTAGTCTTCTCCTTGGCCCAAATATGGTGAGAAAACGAGGGCTCAGAGAGGCAAAATAGCTTGTCCTGGGTTGTATAAGGTTAAGAAGCCCTGCAGGGGCTCATTCTGACTCGAATGGGCCCTCGTTGTGCTTTTAAGGAAAAGGAAACAGCCTGAACCAGGTAGCCCCTGCCGAGTCCCCACAGGACCACCGAGACCCTCCCTCATCAGTGGACTGAGAGGAAAGTTCCCAGAAAGTCCAGTGGCTATTTTAGGGGAAGAGACGGGCCATTTATCATAGCAGACAACGTTCCCACTTGCTGCTACAACAAACATAGCTATTTCAGAGACCTCAGGCTGGAAAAAGCCCAGGGAGGAAGGGCAGCTTAGTCCAGCTTCATTTTTGTGAATAGGAGAATGACAGCCATAGAAACATGGCCGAGAGTTCCGAGAGCGCTGGAAAGGGAAACATTTGTGCTTCATCACTCAACCCAGAAACTCGGGCAGAGTTCTAATCTATGATGGACTCTGTCTGCTTAAAGGCAAAAAAATAATAACCACGAGTGGAGTGGGGAGCATTTCAGCGCGTGACACATCAAACACCACCCTTCGCCCCGAGATGACGCCCAAACCCGCAGAAGCCATTTTTGTGGCTGCAAAGGAGGGAAACAAACCGTTCTCCAGGGAGGTTGGAGGCCAGGCCCCTCCTAATCAGAAAGTTATTTTGACTTTCAACAGGCCAAGGTTTCATACCTTACCAAATTTTCTCATGTCCTTAAATGTTCTTTCTCTAATAATTCTGTTTTGTTGTTTGTTTGTTTGCTTGTTTGTTTGTTTTGAGACAGAGTCTCCTGCCTCAGCCCCCTGAGTAGCTGGGATTACAGGTGTGTGCCACCATAATTTTTGTATGTTTAGTAGAGATGGGGTTTCACCATGTTGGCCAGGCTGTTCTTGAACTCCTGACCTCAAGTGATCTGCCCACCTTGGCCTCCCAAAGTGCTGGGATTACAGGCATGAGCCACTGCGCCCAGCCTTTCTCTGATCATTCTAAATGTGGGGCACAATCAGACATTCAACAAATGTTACTGAGCATTGGCCGGGGCAACATGGGGCAGTCAACCCAGGAGGTCCAAGGAAGTTTCTGGATCTGGGGAAGCTGAATGGATAGGAACTCCCCAAGATGACCTGCCAGACAGTGGAGTCTTGGGGCTTGGTGACTAGACCTGCATTTTAAAAAACTGTTTTCAAACATTTTTTTCTTAGAGACAAAGTCTCATTCTGTTGCCCAGGCAGGAGTGCAGTGGTGCAATTATAGCTCACTGCAACCTTAAACTGCTGGGCTCAAGCGACTCTCCTGCCTCAGCCTCCCCAGTAGCTGGGACTACAGGCACTCACCACTGCACCTGACTATTTTTTTTAAGTTTTTGTAGAGACAGGGTCTCATTATGTTTCCCAGGCTGGTCTTGAAGTCCTGGCCTCAAGTGATCTTCCTGCCTCTGCCTCCCAAAGTGCTAGGATTACAGGCATGAGCCACAGTGCCCAGTCCCAAGACCTTCATTTTTCTAAAGATTTTTTAAAATGTATTTTTTTTGCTTTTTAAAATTTTTTATTGTACTTTAAGTTCTAGGGTACATGTGCACAATGTCAGGTTTGTTACTAAAATATTATTTTAAAATAAATGTCCTATGGCATCCGGCCAGCTACAGTTGCATTGAAAAGAAACATAAGATGTACCTGCCTCTCCCCAGAGGCTCTGGTTGCTTAGAGGTTCAAGGGAAGGCAGACAGGGAGGAAGAGCTGCTGTTGACCTGCGTTCCCTGCTCTGATCTCTCGCTTATTCCTTTGCAAATCTCTTCCGAGCCATTGCGCTGTCTGAGCTTCATAACGGCCTTGTGAAGAGAACCATGAGCTACAGAACAAAAGCAAAGTCTTCCTGTAGAGAAGCCGTAGGGCTCTGAGATAAAACTGAACCTATTTTTTACTAAGGTTTATTGTTTCTCTTTCTCAAGTACTGTACCATTGTTTTTTAATAACAGCTTTATTAAGCCGTAGTTCACATACCATAAAATGTACCCCTTTTAAAGTGTACAATTCAGTGGTTTTTAGTGTAGTCACAGAGTTGTGTAACTACCACCACTGTCTAATTCTAGAATATTTTTATTACTCTTAAAAGAAACCCCGTACCTATTAGCAGTCACTCCACTCCCTGCTTCTCTGGGCCACCTTTTTGAAGAGAACAGCTGATGCCACCTCAACTCAAAACCAGGGAGGGCCTTTTGTTTTATAAAGAAGTTAATGGGAGCCAAGGGCAGGAGAGGCCTTGGCCTGAGATCCCACTGGAGCTAGTGGCAGGGACAAGGAGAACATTCTAGTGAGGTCCGCAGCTCAGCACTACAGGGCCTTGGGAGGCAGGTGGGTGAATCAGATCCGTGCCCCCAGGGGTACCAGGGAACTTGTTAAAATACATGGGGAGTTCTGACGAAAGCCTCCAGGTCTGCCAAGCTCTCAGGGGATGCGAGGTGGCATCAGAGAGGCCTTCATGTGAAGTCGAATGACCTCTGGACTCAGAGTCACTCAGATTTGGAGTCAGACTGGGATCTAGACTTAGCATCCCCCAGCATTTGTGACTTGAACGAGGCTCTTTTCATCACAAGAACAAAGTCTCACCCAAAGTAGTTTAAGCAAGAAAGGGAAAGTTATTGGATGTAACTGAGTTGTTCTACTTCAGAGTTTGAAGCCAGGTCTCAGATGGCAATATTTACTTTATGAAGCCAGTGGATTCCCCTTCTAAGTCCGGAAAGCCCCACACGACAGGCAGTATGGGGAGGCTGGAAGGAATGGGAGAGCCCAGTCTCACTGCCTTAACCTGGAGAAGCCAACTGCCCAGAAGTACCCGGATGCTCGTAGGAGCTGCTTTCTAAGTCATGAGGGAAGCACCACAGCTGGCTCCGGCCCTGGTTGTCACACACGACAGCCATCAGCGGCCCCACTGCCCTTCTCCGACGCTGGTTTTGGCTGGGACATATGGAGGGACTGACTTTGCCATGTCAGAGCTTGCCCCTGCCTCCCTAAGTGAGGCTACTCAGAATCTGTCCTCTAGAACCTTCTGTCTTTGTGTCTCCAGATAGCAGCTGGTAGATTTTTCCAGTAAGTTTTTTTTTTTTTTTAAATCTTCCAATAGGGTATCGTGTTACATAAATTTAAGCCCTAATAGAACATTCTGTTACAAAAAGATATAGCAGCAGAATCTCAGGGAACTAAAGGCTTCGAGAGTGACTGGAACAGGGAAGCTGGCAGAACCATCTGTCAGGACTTCTGGGGTCATTGTATGACAGTTTCATCGTCTGCTCTGCAGAGAAACTTCCTTTGCTTCTGTTTCAGATGACAAGCTCAGCTGCCCAGGCCTGGCCTCACCAGGCCTCCCCAGTCAAGGGCCCAACAGAGGCTAAGAAGGGAATCTGGAATCAAAACTTCCGGAGAGAATATCTGATTGGCTTAGCCTGGGTCACTGGCCCATCGCTGGTCCAGTTAACCAAGGCTGGGGTGATGAAGTCACACTGAGTGAGCATGGCTGTGGTTGGGATTAGTTCACAAAGTAAAGGGCATAAGTTGGAGAGGCAGATACCCCAAAGGTTGTCTAGAATAGCCTGTTGCCTTACATAGAACAAATGCGTTGGAGCCATCACTGCATTTTAAAATATGGATGGTAACAGCCACACCTCTGAGTTTCCAGGAGGGCGCGTGAGTTGTTGCCTACACAGGGCTGGTTGCCATTCTTCGGGAAGTGGCCATTTCCAGCCTGTGAGGTCCTCAGGGCCCTGAGAACCGGGGGAGGGGAGGCAGCGGCTTTGCACGGGCCCTCCACACGCCCAGCTGGAAGGCAGCGCCCAGCTCCAGTGCCGTGCGAGGTGGTGCCAAGTCCACGCCACACTGTTGGAGAGATGCCAGGCCATTCACAGGTTGTCTCTGAGACACCAACAGTCATAAATCCTCAGCTTTGAGATGTGCTCGCCTTGGCCCAGCCCACTATAAATAGGCCTCTTTATTTCCCTGCCTTCACGCTAAGGAGAAAGAACAGCAGAGCTGGGGAAGAAGGACATTCCAGAAATGCCACAGAGACCTCAAGAGAGCGCTGCACTGTGTCTGCCTCACAAGAGAGAAGCGAGCTGCAGGAAGAGACCGAGGGCTCCACAGCCGCCGGATGAGGGGAGGGCCTGTCCGGGCTCTCACAGGGCCCCAGGGGCAGGGGCAGGGGCCAGGCCCTCTGCCCCAGGCCTGTGATCTTTCCACTCTGTCAGGTCTACTCGAATTTAAAGCGGTGGAATTTTGCTGCAGCGTGTCATTCTGAGTGAACTCTGAAGATGTCAGATAGCCCACAGATTCGCGGGGGGAGTGGCTGTATTCACTTTAAACAGACTCATTTTCAAACAAATCGTCTCCATCCAAGTATACTAAGAAGGAAGTCCTGCTTCTAATAGTAGACTTGTTTACTCAATGGGAAAAAAATATGTATAACTTTTTAATCCCACAGCTGCTGAGGCATGCACTGGGGATACCAAGTTTCTCTCTCTCTCTCTCTCTCTCTCTCTCAAGACCGAGTCTCCCTCTGACGCCCAGGCTGGAGTGCAGTGCTGCGATCTCGCCTCACTGCAACCTCCCCCTCCTGGATTCAAGCAATTCTTATGCCTCAACCTCCTGAGTAACTTTGATTACAGGCGCACGCCACCACGTCTGGCTAATTTTTGTGAGCCTCCCAAAGTGCTAGGATTACAGGCGTGAGCCACTGTGCCCGGCCATCACCAAGTTTCAAAAGAGAAAAGAGAGGGTCCTCCTGCTAGGGCCTCACCCTCAGGTCCTCCCAACTGACTGGCATCTTGACGTGATCTCTTTTGGTTTGAGAAAGTAAAGGTGAAACCTTTGCAGGCACATTTTTTTCCCAATCCGGATGACTTAAAAATATGTACACGCACACACACAAACACACACACAAACACACACACAAACAAACACACACACAAACACACACACACACACCCCAGCTCCTCCACTTAGGAATTCCTAGTGAGTTGTATTTTTTCCGCTTGTTTCTCCCTTAATAATCTTCATGTTGATTTGTGCCTGCTGATACCATTTGGGTGCGAGGTTTAGGTTGGGAACAGCTCTTCCCAGTACCGCTGTTTCGTTTCTTTCCAATCATAGACTTGAGGTCTCCGTAGTAGGGTCAGAGGTTAGGGCTGGAAGTAGAAGAAGGGGGCCACAGCTTGTGTGGGCCTATGTCACCTATTTTGGGCATGGGACTTCTGAGTCACCACCTAAATTAAACACAGGTGTTCTTAGCAGCCCAGCCTGCCCAGAGATGTTGCAGGGAGCCCTCGAGGGGGAGGTGGTCCTCTCAAGAGCATCAAGACTGGCAGAAAAGCACTTTTAAGATAAGGCCCCCAAAGTGACATCTTGGTAAGGAATGAAGTTTGGTCATTCCTTGCCAAGGTCTGGTTTCAAATCTTGGTCTCAGAACCTTCTATTATCTGATGTATAGGGCAGCTTACTTATCTCCATGTCATAACCTGTAAGATGGTTCTCTAATTCACGAATCGCAAGGTTGTTAGATACGTGAAAGACGGTGACCGTTAAATGTCCACACACAGTAGGTACTTAGCAGATGGTATGTGCCATTACTGGCATCCATTCTGGAATTAAGCTTTGTGTTCATTGTGTTTTCTACCCTCAGACCCTCAACCTAAGCTCTTGGATGGCAAGAGCTGATTTACTCACCTTTGAAATTCTCAAAGAACAGGAAGGTGTGTAGCTAGCTGTCAGCAAATCCTTGTGAGTGAACCCACCAGCACCTGGGCCTCCCTCTGCCACCCAAACCCTATCTTGACACACACACCTTAGAGGACTGTGCTTTCAGATGTCCCTTCACACACGTCAATGGTGATAGTTGGTGGAATAAGAGATAGACACTTGGCAAGAAGCAGAAACCTAGAAAAGCACAGCATATTTTGGTTTCAGTGGCAAAGGCGTCAATGAAGAGGACAGCCTGGGGACAGTCGAATTCCCAGAAACCTGTCGGAGGTGAGAACTGCAGAGTCTCCAAGGCAAGGTCATTGGGAGGGCAGGGGCTGCAGAGGTCTGAGCACAGGCGTGTCTGTGGGTGTGGAAGGGTAAGACCATTCCCACTCATTGATGAAGTACCACTGAGGGCCTTCTATGTGCCAGGTGTGGGGCTGGGTGCTGCAGATGCAATGGAGAATGAGACACAGCCAATGGAAACAGAGACAAAGAAAAGGTCGTGGCAAGAGTCTGTTTGGCACCAGGAGCAGGTACACAATGCTCAGAGAGCACACAGGAGGTTGAGAAGAGGTGCTGGGCAGTGACAGCCCACCTGGGACCTGAGGATTGAGGAAAGGAGTCAGCCTGGCCAGAGGAGGAAGAACATTCTGAACAAAAAGGACCTCACTTTAAAAGCCTGAGCATGCTTGGTTTGCACTTGGAAGTCGAAGCTTACAGAAGCCTGTGGTTCTAGGGGCTGGCACTGGGGCAGACCTGTTGGATCCAGCAGTGGGTGCCCCAAGGGGAGTCTCCTGGGTGACAGACTGGGCATTCCAGGAAGCGTTCTTCCTGGGGTGACAGCACTCAGCGTCAGCAGGGATGGAGGGGGTGAGAAGTGCCCTGCGGACGGGAGCAGGGAGGCCCAGGACAGAGCAGCAGCTTTACCTGTGGCAGGCTCAGTGGCACCTGGTTCTGCGCCTTGTCCTGGAACTTGGAGCTAATGAAGGAGGAAGTTGAGCCTTTCGTTCGGCTGTCCCTTTGGCAGACTATGGCCCAGGCAGTGGCCGACAGCAGATCAGATTCAGTTTCAATGGTTAACTGCTTTGCCACAGGCCTGGCACTCTGTCCAGACCAGAGAACACTCAGATTCAGGGTCAGTTTCCAGCCATGGTTGGAAATACCCTCACTCCTCCATGACATCCCTCTGCCATTGTAGGCCTTAAAATGCCACCATCAAAGAGGCCAGTGCCTCCACGGGGCTCAGCATAGTGCCTGGCAGAGGACAACAGCCAGTAAGCGTTTGCAGTTGGAAGTGAGAGAGGAGTATGAGCAGGCGCCTACCTGCCCCAAGTCCTCTCCCACGTCCTGTCACCGGTGTCACTCTGTCTCAGTCATTCAACACACTGCGTTGTGGTATAAGGAGAGCCAGATGCCCAAGTGTGCACCTCTGACAACCTGCGTGACTCTTAGCAAGTCAATTTTCCATGCGAGCACACGAGTCTCCATTTGTGCTGCGAAACAGCGTGGTTTGGGACCTGCCCGTCCGCCTCACAAAATCACAAGTGATGGTCAGTTGATATACAACAGATGTGTATGTGTAACCATAAAGCACAGTGAAGAGATTATTTGCTCTGTGTAAGAATTCCCCAGTATCGGCCGGGCGCGGTGGCTCATGCCTGTAATCCCAGCACTTTGGGAGGCCGAGGCGGGTGGATCACGAGGTCAGGAGATCGAGACTATCCTGGCTAACACGGGGAAACCCCGTCTCTACTAAAAATACAAAAAATTAGCTGGGTGCGGTGGCGGGCACCTGTAGTCCCAGCTACATGGGAGGCTGAGGCAGGAGAATGGCATGAACCCGGGAGGCGGAGCTTGCAGTGAGCTGAGACTGCGCCACTGCATTCTAGCCTGGGCAACAGAGCTAGACTCCCGTCTCAAAAAAAAAAAAAAAAAAAAAAAAAAAAAGAATTCCCCAGTATCGCCTGCCTCTAGTTCAGTGTTGTTGTCATTCGTGCACATGGGTGGGACAGAGCTGACAGATTTCCTTCCAGAGAGAAGCAGCCTGTACCTTCTTTGCTGACAGAGGTGCTGACTCCAGGCACCAGTGAGCATCGTAAGGAAGCCAGGGTCATGGGTCCAGGCAGATCCCTGCTCCCAACCGGTCTCTGTTTCTGCAGGTAACCAGAGAGGCCACAGCAAGCATCTACAGCAAGGGTGGGGTTCCCTGGGGTCAAAGTCACAGAGAAATGGGGAACCCTGGAATGCAAGGGCAGGGAGGGACTTGCCAATCAGATTCAGCAAACATTTGCTCAGTGCCTCCAGGACATACTAGGCACCAGGCCAGGTGACTTACACACATTAAATAGTTTCATCTCCATGACAACCCTGGGGCTCAGGTGTCAGGTTATCTCCATTTCACTAGTTCCAATGAGTCGTGTGACCAGGCCAAGAGCACGTGCCATGCCCTACTTGACCTGTTTGGATCCTCTCATTGATGTGATCTCATCTGAAACATCACCTTCTCAGAGAGGCCTCTCAGATGCCTTCTCCTGCTCTGTCTCCCAGGCCAGAGTGCAGTGGTAGAATCACAGTCACTGCAGCCTTGACCTCCTGGCTCTGGTGATCCTCCTGCCTCAGCCTCTCAAATACCTAGGACTACAGGCACATGCCACCACGCCTGGCTAATTTTTAAAAATTTTTTGTAGAGGCGGGATCTCGCTATGTTGTCCAGGCTGGTATCGAACTCCTGGGCTCAAGCAATCCTCCCACCTCAGCCTCCCAAAATGCTAGGATTACAGGTGTGAGCCATCATGCCTGGCCTTTTTTGTTTTTTAATTTACAGAATGCTTTGTAATTTACAGAATGCTTTGTAATCACACACTTGTGTGTTGCCTTATTTAATGTCTACCTTTCCAACTAGACTATAAACAAACACAAGGTCCAGAGCCCTGTCAATTTTGTTCACCACAGTGCTTAGGAAGCTTCTGAATAAACGCTTGTTGAACAAGCTGTAGGAATAAATACAGGTATTAAGAACTTAAACATACATGGTCTGATTTTAAAAATTTTCTCCTTTGTTGTTTTTCGTTGCTCTTCTTGCTAGGTAAGAGATGAGAAGTGGTGTTTTCAGTGAGATTTTTCAATAAAGCCACAAAAGTTCCCATAGTCTTTCTCACCCTGAAACCACTGAGCATCTGCCTGTGAAGTGAGGCTAAGGCCCTCAGCAAATCCCTGGATCCTCAGTGATCTCTTCCCACTTCATAATTTACACAGCACCCAAAGCATTGCAGATGCCCAAAGAATTCATCGTGACTGTGGAGTAAGCCAATTAAATGTGCTCCTTAACTCTTGAATACACACAGATTGTGGCTGTTTCTACCCTGGCAGAGAAGCGTATTTGGTAAGCACCTGTCTTGAATAGAGTCAGCTGTGGCTCAGACCAGGCTGTCAGTAGTTTAACTGCACCATTTCACTGATGGAAATGCCTCCTGTACTCTTCCTTCCAACCCTGGTCCTAAGAATCACCGGAGATAACCAGCCAAATCTCTTTGGCTAACACTGGCACCTAGTAGGCACTTAGTAACCGTTGCCTCTCTTCCTTTCCATACCTGTCAAGGATGGGCTGTGATCCTATGTCCTCCCTACCCCAGCCCCCAGGGACATTCCGCTCCTCTGAATTCTTACACAATTTCCTCCATCCTCCTAACATTGGTCGCTAACTCAGCAAACTTTGAACTGAGACATTTCTCCTCTGAACATGTCAGTCTTCAAATTCAGGTTGCGAGCTCCTTGGAGACAGGGATTTATTTGGTCTGATACTTTGAGGTCTGACCATTCTTGGCCCCTAACAAGGTTAATATAAGGGCCTGGCCTTGCCTAGAGTAGCTGCTCCATAGATAAGGACCAAACCTTTGAACCTCTTCAAGACAAGGTAGATTGGATGTAGGATAATCTACGAAACAAAGTTGGCATGTAAGCATCCATCAGCTTTTCCTTTTTCAGGTCTGAAATGAGTTCTGTCTAGGCCTCCACCGTGAAAACTGAGCCCTTGACCCCATCACTGTAACTTCCAATTTCCCTTCCAAGAGGACAACCGGAGGCTGGGAGATAAATAGGGTTTCAGAACTGGAATTCGATCAAAATAGGAAAATCAGGCTGGGCACAGTGGCTCACGACTGTAATCCCAACAATTTGGGAGGCTGAGGCAGAAGGACCACTTGTGGCCAGGAGTTCAAGACCAGCCTGTGCTACAGAGCGAGATTCCCCCCATCTTTACAAAAAATTTATGAAATAGTCAAGTGCAGTGGTGCCTATAGTCCTAGCTACTGGAGAGGCTGAGGCAGGAGGATTGCTTGAGCCTGGGCAGTCAAGGCTGCAGTGAGCCGTGATCTCGCCATTGCACTCCAGCCTGGGCGATAGAGTGACCCCATCTCAAAAAAATTAAAAATAAAAACGATTAAAATAAAAACGATTAAAATAAAATGAAAAACTCTGACGGATGAGGGTCAAACTATGAAAACAGAATTCTGTCCAAGAGGTTATTGTGGGGCCAAAAATGGCCTAAAAGCCAGAAAACAAGAAGTTAGGCATTCACTGAAATGCAAACCAGACAGAAAGCAAGAGAGCAGAAACAGCTGGACAATTGCCGAGAAAGAGCCTGGGACTCTTGACGCTTGCCTCCACCCGTGTGGACAGGGTGCCCAGTTTGATGGCTCAGAATCAGAAGGGCACCCACATGGGCCTCCCCAGCTTCCTTTGGCTCAAGGGCATCCAGACAGAAAGCGAACAAGGCAGTAGGAAAATGGAAGTTCCTATTTCCTTTTTCATTAAAACGGTGGGTATGCCTTTTCTCACACAGAACTTCCCTCACATTCTGGGCTCCCGGCTGTGTCCAGGAGTCCAGGACCTGGCTTTCAGCCAACGCACAAACCTCCATTTTAGTCCGGAGTTAGAAATCTGTCATGCTTTGACGTTTTGGTCAAATGGCTCATGTCCAGCATCCACCAAATGTGCATTTTGCAAAACTGCCCTCTCTCCACAAGCTGCCGCCTCAATTCTCATTGTGAGTGGCTGAATATAACAAGGAGAACCTTCAGACTAGAAATTGCCTGATTTCTCCTGCAAACTTCTGCCCTGAGAAGGCAGATGTGGGACTGCAGACACAGGAATTTATTCATTCATCTCATTGAAAAGCTACCAGTTGGTTCCTTCTTGCTTCTCCACAATAGAAAAACTCTTTAATGAGCTCTCTTTTTGTTTTTCAAATCAGATATGCAAAGAAGCTCATAACAATTTTTTTTAAAATGCAAAACAAGAATCTCCAATTATGGGAGCAAAACCTTCAGCTTCTGAGTTCCTGTCTCACTGAGGAAATGGATTTGAAATGGCGAGGAGGAAATGAGGAGGCAAACTTTCATGTCTATTTTAGTTTTCCAGTGCAGTCCTATTTCCTTTGGACTTTGTATAAACAAGGAAAGGACTGTTGTTCAGTTATTACAGATAACCTGTGTCTTTAAAGTAAATGTATCTTATCTAAGTAGGACTCCAATAAATGACTACACTTTTTCAAAATATAACTTCCCAGCTTATAACAAGAATAATAGCAAACATCACTTTATTAAGCAATTACTATGTAAAAGCACACATGGGAAATATTGTTGACTGGCTATTTCTGAAAGCCTATTACAAAGAAATAAAATCATCAGTATAACAAAGGAGTGTGTGTGTGAGAGAGTGTGTGTGTGTGTGGGTGTAAGTGTGTGAGTGGGTGTGGGTGTGTGGCTGTGAGTGTGTGGGTGTGGAAGTGTGTGTGTGTGTGTAGGTGTGTGTGGCTGTGTGTGACTGTGAGAGTGTGTGTGAGAGTGGGTCAGTGTGTATGAGAGTGTGTGTGTGAGTGTGCAAGTGCACACACGTGTTGTAGTATTCATAGTGGCAAAAACTAGAAACAAAGTGAATATTGATAATGTGGGCATAGATGACAAATTATAGCTCCAAATTATGAAATAGAATCCAGTCATTAAAATCAGAGCTTTACCACGTGACTAGGATGAAGTTCCAAAAAGTATTGTTGAGTGAGAAAAGCAGGATACATAGGATACATGAAATTGAGTATAATATGATTTCCCTTTTTTTTTTTTTTTGAGACTGCGTCTGGCTGTGTCGCCCAGGCTGGAGTGCAGTGGCATGATCTCAGCTCACTGCAACCTCCGCCTCTCGAGTTCAAGTAATTCTCCTGCCTTGGCCTCCTGAGTAGCTGGGACTACAGTCACCCACCATCACGCCCCAGCTAATTTTTGTATTTTTAGTAGAGACGGGGTTTCACCATATTGATCAGGATGGTCTCAAAATCCTGACCTCAGGTGATCCACCTGCTTCAGCCTCCCAGAGTGCTGGGATTACAGTCGTGAGCCACTGCGCCTGGCCGATTTCTTTTTTAAAATGGTCAAAAAAACATTTATGGCCGGGCGCGGTGGCTCAAGCCTGTAATCCCAGCACTTTGGGAGGCCGAGACGGGCGGATCACGAGGTCAGGAGATCGAGACCATCCTGGCTAACACGGTGAAACCCCGTCTCTACTAAAAAAAATACAAAAAACTAGCCGGGCGAGGTGGCGGGCGCCTGTGGTCCCAGCTACTCGGGAGGCTGAGGCCGGAGAATGGTGTAAACCCGGGAGGCGGAGCTTGCAGTGAGCTGAGATCCGGCCACTGCACTCCAGCCTGGGCGACAGAGCGAGACTCCATCTCAAAAAAAAAAAAAAAAAACAAAAAACCATTTATATAAGTGAGAATATAGCTATATACTTTTATTATTGTATTACCATGGGAAAAAAACCTGGAAGGGGGAGGCTGAGGCAGGAGGATCACTTGAGCCCCGGGAGTTTGAGACCAGCCTTGGCAACATAGCGAGACCCTCATCTCTACAAACAATTAAAAACTTAGCTGGGCTTCGTGGTTCATGCCTGTAGTTCCAGCTACTCAGGAAGTTAAGGTGGGAGGATCACCTGGGCCTGGAGAGATCAAGGCTGCAGTGAGCCGTGATTGCGCCACCGTACCCTGCCAGGGTGATGGAGAGACTCTGTCTTAAAAAAAAAAAAAAGAAAGAAAGAAAAAGAAAAAAATAAACTTGGCAGGTGCATTCAAGGTTGTCGACATGGTTATGTGGGTTGTGTCATGGGCCCGGGTTCAGCCTGGAGCGGTGACGTGAGTGGAACAGACTAGAAGGGGTGGGAGGGGAAAATAAAGAGAAAGGGAAAAAGGAATCTGTTTAAGGAAACCCACCAGAGTATACAATATAATCACACTGATGTGTTTATATGCAATTATGTCAGTTATGAGTAATGAAAATAAAAATGGCTTTGATTTTTTTCTCAATAACCTTGTGAAATATTATTTTTCCCACTTAATAGATAAGGAAATGGATGATCTGATTTGCCAAAGGCTATCTGATTCTAAGGCTTAAATTCTTTTCCTGTAAGTGTGATGCACAGTTATAGTGAAAAAAAATCAAATATCATAGTAAAGTACAATGAAGATTGTAAAAGCTCCCGAGTCCCGGAGACACTGCTATTAAAATTTGAGAAAACAACACTCCAGAAGTTTCTCTGTGCATATATACCATTTACCAAATCATGCAAAATATGCCAAAGCCAGTCTGCTGTGAGGTTATGGGGGAGGTACTGCACCCCTGCAGGAAGTGGATGCTTTTACTCTCACTCATTCTGAAAAGTGGATAATCCTGGGCAGAGAATTAGGCCAGTCTGAGGGCTGAGGGAGGAGGGGGCAGGCCCAGGACCCGCCTTGGGAGGCTCAGCGTGGTTCCTGCGATGGGAAGGAGCTGCCCTGACTGCTGCAGGCAGCCAGCCTCCCAAAGTGTGGATAGCAAGTAAGAGGCATGGATAATGGTGGTCTCTATCCTCCTGAACAGCTTTCCCCCTGGACAGCCGTGAAAGAAATTGGGACTGACCTTTGGACAGGAGGATGACTGTGTCCCCTCCTGGGGTCAGAGGGGAACACTGCTTCCAGACAGGGCCTGCAGCTGACCTTACAGCCTCTCCTGACATGGCCACATGATGCTTTGGTCATGCCTTCTGATGAATGGCTGTCTGCTTATGAGCATAGATTCACCAGAGTTGTCAGTTAAGCCCAGTTACTAGGAGGCCTCTTCTGAATGTGATACAGGTGAGAGGGTCTCCCCTTTTCTCTTGGGAAGACACTGAGGTGAAATAGGCCTGCACCAGCCAATACAGAGGCAGCAAGGAGGGTCCTGAAGATGCTCACATGGCTGCAGAAGGGACCAGGGGTTTCCTCCAGCTGCCTGGTTGGCCGCTGCTCTGAGAAGATACCAGACCCCTGCTCCGGTGACTTCAGGGAGGCCACCCTGGACACAGCCAGCAGAAGCTGGTCATCGATGGAGGGGTCAGCCTACAAGGCACAGCCAAGTTCATGTTCTTCGGGAGGTGGCAGCCAAGGTAAGCCTGAGGGAGCTGATTCACAGACGAATCTTCAGACATATCTGGGGAAGGGAATCTCGGAGATATAATCCTCCCTCCATTTTGAATGGCTGGGGGCTCTTGGGCATTATGACTTGAGTATTAAGGAAGGGTGACTTTATTTTGCACGCCAAGCTGGTGAGGTGAGACATGTGCATTACATGGATATAGATCTGCATATCCAAACTACAAAGCTTATCCTGCTGCTCCTCTGCTTAAAATCCAGCAACAGCTTCCTCTGGGGTGAAACCCAAAGTCTTTACCACAGACCCGCACTCCGAACACTACACGGCAGCCATGATGAAGTCTCAGTTCCCTCCTCAGATCTCCAGGCCTTCACCCATATTTCTGCTTAGAACACTTTCTACTCCACTCACCCAGACACTTCATAGTCAGCCTTAAAGATTCAGCTTAATGGTCGGGCGCGGTCGCTGATGCCTGTAATCCCAGCACTTTGGGAGGCCGAGGCAGGAAGATCACCTGAGATCAGGAGTTTGAGACCAGACTGGCCAACGTGGTGAAGCCCGGTCTCTACTAAAAATATAAAAAATAAGCCTGGTGAGGTGGTGCAAGCCTGTAGTCCCAGCTACTCAGGGGGCTGAGGCAGGAGAATCGCCTGAACCCAGGAGGCAGAGGTTGCAGTGAGCTGAGATCGCACCACTGCACTCCAGCCTGGGTGACAGAGCAAGGCTCTGTCCGTGCCCCCCACCCCACCCCACCACCAAAAAAAAGACTCAGACTAACATGTCACCTCCCCTGGGAGGTCTTCCCTGGCCCATTCCCTCCTGGCCCAAATCCTCCAGATTTGTCTTCCTGCTTGGTGTTCTCATAATCATAACATTTGTTACACTTTATTGGTATGTTTCACCCAGGGACAGGGATTCTGTCCTACTTGCTTCTGTATCCCCAGTGTTTTGCATAGCGTTAGTATTTGTTAATCTGTTGAACAACTGAATGGTGAAGGTACATAGTTTTACACAAAGAGAACATGCTCTGCAGTCGTTTGCATTCAACAATGCTGTAAGTCTGTGCCCTTAACCATTACACATCCCGATGAAAGGGCTTTAATTGTGGCATTCAAGCACTTTACAATCCAACTCTCATCAGCTCCATCCTTTCTGCTTTCTGTGCCTTGAATATTCATGCATGTTCATCTACAGTGCCTAGCACACAGCCAATGCACCTGCCAAAGTGAAATACCCCAGGGTGTGCCCACATTCTTCCCCTACATTATTCCATGCCTGTTTCCCACCCCTGCCTGGCTAATTCCCATCTCTCCTCTGAGGTCCCACCGAAACGTTTTCTCTGTGCAAGGCCCCAACTGTCTCTCCCAGACAGAGTGAGCCAGTGTGCCTCTGTGGGCCCCTGAACCTTGCTCCTCTCTCCTCACGGCTCCTAATGTGTACACCAATTATGTGTTTGTAAATCTGCTCTCTGTCTCAACTTTGATCATTGATAGTACTAGGACTTTGTCTTCTTCCATTTGTTATTCCCAACATCTAGTGCAGCCTCTGCCACCAACTGATATTCAGTAAGTATTTGTTGAATGAACAAATGAGGGCATGAATGAAGAAAGTTTAGTTTCATGCTTACAGAACCATCACGCCAGGCTTCAGGGCCAATTGGAATCCATCCCAATTCCTGCTACAGACTTACTGATCCTGTCAGCTGTAATCAGTTGGAGAAATCATCCCAGCGTGCTGGAACTAGGTAGAAACCTTGTTTTGCACATAATGAAACTGAGGTCGTAAATGCGAAGGTCACACAGCAAATTCCATCAGAAGTTGTCTGAGATAGCAAGACTGATACCCTTGCATTTCAAGAGTCATGAATCACCAAGATCTCATCCCTATCTCTAGTGCTATGTCATACATTATGTCACTTTTCCACAAAATAATGATGATTCTTTAAAATTGTGTAGCACTTTATAATTTACAAAGGCCTGTAAAAAAGGCCTCTGAACTAGCTATTTGTGGTTAAGTCACTTGCCAGAATCATTCAGCTCTTAAATGATGGATCCAGGGCTAGGACTCAAGTTTTTGGCTCTATGCCTAGTGTACTCCTCAAGATCCAGTATCTGTCTCCAACATTACAATAAACAGTGGTTAAATAATGATTCTAGGCTCAGTCCTGGGAAAACATTATCATTTCTAATCAATATAATCATTTCCTATTTCTAAGAATTTTCTGAAGGCAACATAGACCAGACTTGTCAAACTTTTACATAAGAGAGCTGATAAGATCGAAGCGCGGCTATAAGAAGGAACCAGAGTGTCAGGTCTGTGGGTGTGTCTGTATGTGTGCACGTGCGTGTGTGCATGGATGTGTAGTGTGTCAGTGACTCTGCATGTGGAATACTTGGTAAAGGCTTTAGAAACTCAGAAGTGTGGGTGGAAACAAAATAAGCAAATCTCCAATGCACAGCATCTGCATAGAGTGTGACCTTGATAAATACTTGCCAATGAATTTACATGCCATGTGTGAAACAATTCTCATATAATTTTTGTGCCCTTAGCCAGTATTTCCATAGAATGACTTTTAACAATATAAATATGTCTTCCAAATAACTAAATTTATAAACTCATGCTTTCATTCAATAATGAATGCCTGGCTGGGCGCGGTGGTTCACACCTGTAATCCCAGCACTCTGGGAGGCCAAGGCGGGTGGATCACCTGAGGTCAGGAGTTTGAGACCAGCCTGCCCAACATGGTGAAACCCCGACTCTACTAAAAATACAAAAATTAGCCAGGCATGGTGGCGAGCGCCTGTAATCCTAGCTACTCGGGAGGCTGAGGCACAAGAATCGCTTTAACCCAGGAGGTGCAGGTTGCAGTGAGCCAAGGACGCGCCACTGCACTCCAGTCTGGGTGACAGAGTGAGACTTTGTCTCAAAAAATAATAATAATAACAGCCGGGCGCGGTGACTCACGCCTGTAATCCCAGCACTTTGGGAGGCCGAGGAGGGTGGATAACAAGGTCAGGAGATCAAGACCATCCTAGCTAACACGGTGAAACCCCGTCTCTACTAAAAATACAAAAAACTAGCTGGGCGCGGTGGCGGGTGCCTGTAGTCCAGCTACTAGGAAGGCTGAGGCAGGAGAATGCTGTGAACCGGGGAGGTGGAGCTTGCAGTGAGCCGAGATCGTGCCACTGCACTCCAGCCTGAGGGACAACAAGACTCCGTCTCAAAAAAAAAAAAAAAAAAAAAAAAAAAAAATTAGCTGGGTTGGCGGCGGGTGCCTGTAGTCCCAGCTACTCAGGAGGCTGAGGCAGGAGAATGGCTTGAACCCGGGAGGCGGAGCTTGCAGTGAGCCGAGATCGCACCACCGCATTCCAGCCTGGGCGGCAGAGCAAGACCCCGTCTCAAAAATAAATAAATAAATAAGTAAATAATAATAATAATAATAATAATAATGAATTCCTATAGGTGCCAGACACACAGTTTCCCCATAACACAGCAGGAAACTAAACAAACAGACCAACGTCTACTCTCATGGAGTTTACATTTTTGGGGGACGCTAGATATGGATAATAACCACTCAGTTATATATTATATCAGGTGATAAGTGGTGTAAAGAAAAATATGGTTAGGCCGGGCGCGGTGGCTCACGCCTGTAATCCCAGCACTTTGGGAGGCCGAGGCGAGTGGATCACGAGGTCAAGAGATCGAGACCATCCTGGCTGACATGAGCTCTACTAAAAAAATACAAAAAAAAAAAAAAAAGTTGGGCATGGTGGCGGGCGCCTGTAGTCCCGGCTACTCAGAAGGCTGAGGCAGGAGAATGGCGTGAACCCAGGAGGCGGAGCTTGCAGTGAGCCGAGATCTCACCACTGCACTCCAGCCTGGGAGACACAGCGAGACTCTGTCTCAAACAAACAAAAAAAGAAAAAGAAAGAAAAAGAAAAAAGAAAAAGAAAAATATGATAAGAAAAGGGGCTTGGGAGTGGGGTGGCTGGCAGTGGGGTGGAGTTGAAATTTGAATCAAGGGGTTCAGGAAGTGACATTTGAACAAAGACCTGTAGGCCGGATGTGGTGGCTCACGCCTGTAATCCCAGCACTCTGGGAGGCCAAGGCAGGTGGATCACTTGAGGACAGGAGTTCAAGACCAGCCTGGCCAACATGGCAAAACCCTGTCTCTACTAAAAATACAAAAATTATCTAGACATGGTGGCACGCACCTGTAGTCCCAGCTGCTGGGGAGGCTGAGGCAGAAGAATCACTTGAACCTGGGAGGCAGAGGTTGCAGTGAGCTGAGATTGCGCCACTGCACTCCAGCCTAGGTGACAGAATGAGACTCCATCACAAAAACACACATACAAAAAATGAACAAAGACCTGAGAACAAGGGACACAAACTGTGAAAATATCTTGGGGAAAATCTTAACCTTTTAAACAAACACATGATTTTAAAAACTTTTTTTTTTAAAGTTTTTTTAAAGTTCAAATAGCTTATATACACTTGGCCGCCCTTTTTTTTTTTTTTTTTTTTCTTGAGACAGGGTCTCGCTCTGTCACCCATGCTCCAGGCTGAAGTGCAGTGGTGTGATCACGGCTCACTGCAACCTCTGCCTCCCAGGCTCAGGTGATCCTCCCACCCCAGCCTCTTGAGTAGCTGAGACCATAAGCACGTACTACCATGACGAGCTAATTTTTGTATGTTTTGTACGGAGAGGTTTTCACCATGTTGTCAAGGCTGGCCTCAAAGTCCCGGGCTCAAGTGACCCACCTGCCACAGCCTCCCAAAGTACTGGGATTACAGGCGTGATCCACTGCACCCAGCCTACACTTGGCTGCCTTCTGAGAGGATCTAGCAGGTAGTTTAACACATTCTTGATAATTCGGGCATCTGTGACCGTCAATGCTGGACACCATGTAGTGCTGTCCATGTAGGTGGAGATGGTGGAAGTTCAGAGCACTAGAGGACTATTTGCCCCCCGGCTAGAGGCCTCCAATCTGTTTTTCTTCTGCATTGATTCTATGGCGTCCACTCCTCTCACACCCTATTATTTCTGGTAGCATCCCAGCATCCCCACCCCATGCGTTTTGTCTGCTTTTTCCTAATACATCATTGGTTTGTTAGGATTGGGTCTAGAAGAGAAAGTCTTGAACAAAAGGCTAAAACGCAGTGCATGGGCTTTATGACATCTGCTCTGCCTCTCTGCCTATTCACATAGGACATTTTGTGCCTATTTCCTTACTCTCAATTTCCTTTCTGACTGTCTGAATGCCAGATAATTAAATCCCTGATTTGGGAACTGTTGCTAATTAATACCTCATTGTCCTTCCTTTTAGGGCTCAGAACCATGTTCTTACTGATTGCAACAGATTTTCTTCATAGGAAGCAAGTTAATGTGCAGGTTTCCACAGAGCGGTGGAGACAGACTCAGGATAAAGCAGTGCATGAGGAGAAAGTTCCCAGGACAGGATCCAAGAAGCTCTCAGTGAGGGGAGGGGACCTGGAAGCACAGAAAACAGGAGCTGTCTTTATTTATTTTGTAGCCAGTATGCCATTTGCCTACAACCTAAAAGTGATACAGAGGAGACCAATAATTCATAGTTATTTTATGCACATCAGGGAAAGGAGAATGAAAATACTCTAATAAAAGTGCATGGGAAGTGCAATGGGAGCACACAGTAATGAGTAATATACTTTTACATGGAATTTGGGATGGGCTCACAGCAGAGGTGGCGTTTAAGTAAACCTTTGAAAGATGAGTACGTTTTCATAAGTAAAGAAAGGAGGGAGGCCAGGTGCGGTGGCTCACACCTGTAGTCCCAGCACTGGGAGGCTGAGGCAGCTAGATTACGAGGTCAGGAGATGGAGACCATCCTGAACAACATGGTGAAACCACATCTCTACTAAAAATACAAAAATTAGATGGGTGTGGTGGCGGGCACCTATAATCCCAGCTACTCGGGAGGCTGAGGCAGGAGAATTGCTTGAACTCAGGAGGTGGAGGTTGCAGTGAGCCAAGATTGTGCCATTGTACTCCAGCCTGATGACAGAGTGAAACTCCATCTCAAAAAAAAAAAAAAAAAAAAAGAAAGAAAGAAAAAAAGAAAGGGAAATTTCTAGACTGAGGAAACAGCAAGAGGAAAGGCCTGAAAGGAGGGAAATACCTAGTTTATTGACAAAAAAAAAAGTGACCAAATAATTAGTATACTTTGACTTTTCTGGCTCTTTTGACTGGAAGCCTAGGATCCTTCAGGTAATATGCTTGCTTAAGGCCCCATTTTCCTTTTCTTTTCTTTTTCTTTTTCTTTCTCCAGGTTTATATTTTTGCAGCATTCTCACTCACACAAATCATCAGCTACCAACTAATCATTCAATGGAGCTGGAATTTAGGGCGCACAGGGGAGTAATGAGAAACAGGCCAAGAGTCACCAGGGACTAGACTGACCTAGTCTTACCTAAACACTAGAAGGTTTGGCTGGGTGCAATGGCTCACGCCTGTAATCCCAGCACTTTGAGAAGCTGAGGCAGGCAAATCACTTAAGGTCAGCAGTTCAAGACCAGCCTGGCCAATATGGTGAAACCCGTCTCTACTAAAAATATGAAAATTAGCCAGGCATGGTGGTGCACGCCTGTAATCCCAGCTACCTGGGAGGCTGAGGCAGAAGAATCGCTTGAACCTGGGAGGCAGAGGTTGCAGTGAGCCAAGATTGTGCCACTGCACTCCAGCCTGGGCAACAGAGCAAGACTCTGTCTCAAACAAAACAAAACAAAACAAAACAAAACAAAAAACCCAAACAACAACAACAAAAACAAAGTATATCACCCAGAGAGCCATGTTTCCCAAGGCATATTATTTGGAACTGTATTTGTGTGAGACATTTTTTGGAGTTACTAAACCAAAAAAATAAAAGCTCCTCTGGTTGATTATATTTTGGAAATATGCTCGGTTTGTTGAGGCTAAAGAGATTTCCTTCCTGCAGGACTTGGTGCATTGCAAGGAGGCCAGGGAAAGAGAGACAGAGAAGCTGCTTTTCCAAACTTCAGTGGCCACTCCTGTGTTCCTGCGGCTGAGTGTCTCTCAGAATGGGTGTCTCTTAGGGACACACTGCTGTAGGACAACACGGAAGCGTTGTCAACACTTTTGAGCTGGAGAATCACCAAACCACAGATTAGCCCCTTGGAATGACCACGGTGGGGGCCTAAACGTGTGGACTGGAGGCTGGACAAGTGTTGAGGGGCTCCCCTGGCGAGCGCCAGTGACAGGTTTGACAAGGCCTGTCCCCAGCAGTGGCAGTGAGGCTGGCACGTCTGGATGACCTCTACCCAGAGGCCCAGCTTTATTGCAAGCTGGCTCTGAATCCTTTCATCTCTGGCCACAGCCGGACAAAGTGCCAGAGCTGAGCAGCTGCCTCAGTTCTCCAGCCCCTGTGCTCTGAGAGGCCACACAGGGGACAGAGATCAGAGGAGCCGAAACCAAAGTGATGCAACTGCCCTCCCGGGAATGCTGTTCTCAATAGAGGAAAAAGAGTGGCGAAATGGGAGCCACGGGCCCTGTTGGGGCAGAACAGGCTTCTAGACCTCACCCTTGGGTCTAACTCCTTTTATTTGACATATGGGGAAACTGAGGCCCAAGAAGGGAAGGAAGATGCCTAAATTCACACAGCTGGACACATTTTTCAAATAACTCCATGTGTCTTACAGTAGTTTTGCATTATTTTTCTCATTGATAATTTTTTCATTTTATTTCAAATACTTTTGACTTCATATCCAGGACCCTCCAGTTAATATTCTTGCTTAAGACGCAAGTTTTTTCTGGATTCACTTTTTTTCAGCAATTAAAAAAAAATCAAATCACTTTCTTTTGATGATCTTGCCTTTGACTTTACGGCAAACTAACAGATTTTAAAACACAAGGAGAATAATGACAGGAACAAATCCTTTGCCAAGGACTTGTCATGCCAAAAATATCCCTTACCAAATGGTTTCCTCACTCAATAAATTTTCCCTCATCCCTCATTTGACAAGTGACCTTCAAAGAAAGGAGTCACGAAAGGGAGAAGGCAGCTGCCCTCAGGAGTTGAAGAGGGAGATCCTGATCAACTGGGGGCTGAGCGAGGAAACCTCAAACCTAGTTCTGCACTAGCCTTGGGGCCTTAAGGAAGTCATAACCCTTCCTTTTACGGGTCCTTTGAGTTCCTTGGCCTGGTGGTCAAGGCCCTTCCTATGTGTCCATAGCCTATGTCCCCAGCCTTTTCCTCTTAATGTCCCCATGGCCAACTTCTGATCCAGCCAGATGTCCTTTATGGCCACCAGCATTGGCAGGCTGCTCCCACCTTTCCCCCGCTCCAGTCTTGCTCACCTGGGAGATTCTTCTGCTCTTCTATTATTATTCTATTCTCCAAGCTCCTGCTTCTTCCCTGAGACCTTCCTTGGCTTCTCCAACTCAAGCTATTGCACAGTTCTGTTGAATACTTAGTATTTGATAGGATGGCCAAGACGGATGGGTTCTTACAGATTATTACCTTCAGCCCTTTTCTTTTATAGGGGAGAAAACAGAGGTACAGAATGGGAAAATAATTTGCCCAAAATCACACAATAAGCAAATGGGGCCAGCTTTCCTGATTCCAGACTCATGCCCAGTTTACAATATCAAGATAGTTAACACTATTACATTCATTTGCCACTTGTAAGAATTATAAAAACCCGTATTTTCACACTTTGTACGTTAACATCGTCATTAATCCTTTTAGCCATTAATTCACTCATGTATTCACTCATTTAAGCAGCCAACATATATGAGGGCCAATGTCCAGGCACTGAACTGTGCTAGATACTAAATATTACTATTATTTCCATTTCATAGTTGAGGAATCTGACTGTGAAAAGTTCTGTGACTGCCTTCAATTTACTGAATGAGTTGGGTCTCTTCAGGGAATGGAATTAACTTAGATGGTTTCCATAAAGGAGCTCTTTCCAGAGGTGTAGACAGAATTAAAGGAAGACAAGCAATGTTGAGGCACTGTGACCCCAGCGACAGTGAGAAGCTGAGGTCAGGAGGGCAGAGAGAGGACAGAACCTCCCTGAAGCCCAGTGAGAAATGGAATGCAGCCCGAGGAGCTGCAGGGATTGAGGTGCAGAGCTGCTGCCAGAGGTCGAGCTGGGGCAGAGGGGGAGAAACCCTGTTCTCACCCCCAATCTCTTTCCAGGGATTTAGGGGGTTAAAACCCTGTCCTCACCCCCAGTCTCTTTCCAGCTCTCCCTTTGGGCAGAGCTCAACCAGAAGATAGCCCACAGATAGCCCAGAGTAGGCAGCCCATAGAGGTCAGCCCCTGGAGCGCAGAGCAGGGTGGACAGTGACTCTAGAATCTAGCAGAACTCTCCAGACTCATACACAGCTGGAAGTGGGGGAGCTGGGATGCCGCAAGCCTGTGTTCTTTCTTCTGTACCACGTGGCTTGCTCGTGCTTATGTCCTTCTGTTCATTCATTCAATCTTTTGTTCAGGCTATAAATACACTGAGCACGCACTCACTCCTGGCTGGCCTCTGTGCATATGTTTCATTTCCCTCCCCAGATCACGAAGCTCAGAACTTGCCTTTTTATTGTTGTTTGCGTTTTTTTGAGACAGAGTTTTACTCTGTCACTCAAGCTGGAGTGCAGTGGCACGATCTTGGCTCACTGAAACTTCTGCCCCCTGGGTTCAAGCGATTCTCCTGCCTCAGCCTCCTGAGTAATTGGGATTACAGGCGCCTGCCACCACGCCCGGCTTTTGTGTGTGTGTGTGTTTTCAGTGGAGACGGTGTTTCACCATGTTGGCCAGGCTGGTCTCGAACTCCTGACCTCAAGTGATCTGCCCACCTGGGCCTCCCAAAGTACTTGGATTACAGGCATGAGCCACCACACCCAGCCCAGACCTTGCCTTTCTTATCTTGGCATTCCCCTTGGTGCCGGTCTTGATCCTTGACGCATGGTAGGCATTCACCCCATTTTGTTGATTAATAAATAGGTCCACTAAATATCACTCTGCTTTATACTAAGGGTGTGGCCACAGAGGAAGCCAAGACAGCTGGCTTTCATTCTTGGAGGCACCAGAAGAGAGGGCTCCTGCACTCATCACTAAGTCACTTTCTTGTCTTGGAGTGAGAGTGGGGATTCTACATGAGGGCTGATGCCTCTGATGCCCTGGAAATTCCCACCACTTCCAGTAGCACGAAGCTCTGGGGCTGGGGTCTCACTTCCACAGTATCTCGGCTCTACTGAGTGCTTCTGAGCTCTCGGCTCTCATCTGGCCTGCAGAGTCTCAGGGCTATTTCTTTGAGGGTTGTGGCGGAGCTGATGAAAGCAAAGTTTACCGCTTTCCTTCAAACACCAGGCCGCCACCTCCTCTGCACCGGGTGATCAAGGTTGAGGTTTGAACGGCCTTCCCTTGTAGATCCTGCTGGGCCAGAGCAAACAATGACTGTGTGTATCACAGCCCACCCCTGTTTAAACATTATCCATGCGACTGTCAAGAAGAATCCAAAGACCTGAAGACACTGGTCATTGGCATTCAGCTTCTTAGTAGTAGTAGTTGCACATTTCCTTCCTTCCTTCCTTCCTTCCTTCCTTCCTTCCTTCCTTCCTTCCTTCCTTCCTTCCTTCCTTCCTTCCTTCCTTCCTCCCTCCCTCCCTCCCTCCCTCCCTCCCTCCTGTCCTTTCTAGATGGAGTTTCACTCTTGTTGCCAGGCTGGAGTACAACGGTGCGATCTCAGCTCACCACAACCTCCGCCTCCTGGGTTCAAGCGATTCTCCTGCCTGAGCCTTCCCGAGTAGCTGGGATTACAGGCATGTGCTGCCATGCCCAGCTAATTTTGTATTTTTAGTAGAGACGGGGTTTCTCCAGGTTGGCCAGGCTGGTCTCAAACTCCTGACCTCAGGTGTTCCGCCTGCCTCAGCCTCCCAAAGTGCTGGGATTACAGGCGTCAGCCACCACACCCAGCCAATTTCTGTATTTTCAGTAGAGATGGGGTTTCACCATGTTGGCCAGGCTGGTCTCGAACTCCTGACCTCAGGTGATCTGGCCGCCTCGGCCTCCCAAAGTGCTTGGATTACAGGCACCAGCCACCGTGCCCAGCCGACTCTGCTAAATTTTAAGGACCCAGGCCATGTATCACCTCTTTTCCCTGATCCCCCTGCTGGAAGACATCTCTTGCATCAGGATTCTTTGAGTTCTCACAGGATGTTATCTGTGAATCTCTTCAGGCACTTACGTTTGTGGAATTATAATTATTTGTGTTTTTCCATTTATATATTCACTCAATCATTCAACCATTAAAAACACACTGAGTATCTATACAATCAACAATTCCTTAAACATTTTTTTTCCTTTTAGAGATGGGGTCTCACTATATTGCCCAGGCTAAACTCAGACTCCTGGACTCAAGTGATTCTCTTGCCTCAACCTCCCAGTTAGCTAGGACTACAGGCATACATCACTATCCCTAGCTTGCATCAACAATTCTTGACTGCAAACTCTGTGTAGGAAGAACCCATACTCGGTTCCTTTTGTATCTACCAAAGAACTAGCACGATGCTCAAATTGAACGCAGAAGGAAAGCAGGAGATAGGAAACTTGCCTGGAAGGAGAATGCCTTCCAGGGTGGGTCGTGAGGGGAGAGGACTGAGGAGATGCTAGGGAAGGTGGGACAGCACCAGCAAAGGCACAGAGGTGGGAATGGCATGGTCACTTCTGTGAATGATGCATCCTACACAGTTTATAGTTTTGCTGAACTGAAACACTTGGAGAGTGGAATAGACAAATTTTCTTCATGGTTAATAATGGGAAATTACTAATTTACTCTGGAAAAACAACAGACCCAAGGTTTTGCATGTCAAAAGCATTGAGAGGGAAAAGGAAATATTTTTCTTCTCATGCATGTGAGGCAAGCACTTTGTTAAATATTTTGTTAAAGGCTAAAGGGGATCTAGAACCCAGTAAGAATCAAGCCTTCACTCAAGGAAGAGGGGCCTACAGGGAGGATGAGTAGGGACTTCACAGGTGGAGAGAGGGAGGGACGTGCCTTTCCACATGGGTGGAAATCGTCTTAACCAAAGAGGAATCAGCCAAGGGTGTTCCATTTTGAGAAAAAGAGAAGAGGAACACTGGAAGACAAGTCTGAAAAGGGAGGCATGGACATCTCTAGAAAGCCCGGATTCCAGGCTAAGGATTTCAGGCACAATCATAGGAGACCCAGTGAAAGTTTTTGAGCAGGAAAATCACATAAAGCATTACAGAGCCACCTCTATTTCACTAATGGGGAAAATGAGATTGCCAGGTGTGACATCAAGGTCCCCTGCCAAACTGGCAGAGCCAGAAACAAACTTAGCTTTCCAGGATCCTCCAAGTCATTTCTAGGGACCACTGTTCTCAAACATATACATTTACACTGTATATATTTTTGCAGTGACTTACCATTTACTTCTCAGTTTACTTCTCAGCTGTGACCAGAGCTTTCTTTTCTGAGAGTCTTTCATAGCATACTGGTGAATAATTTGTGTTGGATGAATGCAGTATCTTTCATCTGCAGATCTTAAGAAGCCTTAATGACAACCAAGCTTCATTAATTCTATTTTGTGTATGAGGCAACTGACTCACAGAAGGGTTCAGCAATTTTCTCACTCACCCTGGGAGTTATTACCAGAACCATGAATGCAACTTAGGATGAAACTCTATTTCATAAACCATTAAACCCTGTACCCTTTATAGTAGAGGAGTTTACAAAGATAATGACACCTTTGTATTGCGAGTTCATTCCTTTATTCTGTTATTAAATCCTGGCTTGTGTGGAACAGAAGCAACTCACTACAACAATGCCAGCCTGGGTTGCTTGGCAGCATGAAGTGAGATGGGAAAAGTTGCTACATGTCTTGTCGGTGATGGCTGGACCATTCACGGTTCGCTGTTTTCACCCATCCATTCCTTAATTCATTGTTTCACTCCATGTGCATGTATATGAGTCCTCCTTACATCATCTGTAAAATGGGCATAGTAATATTACCATAAGCAAAAGGCTGTTTCGAGAATTAAGATAATCTCTATAAAGCATGCTGCCTAGCACATAGTAAGCCCTTAAAATAATAATTGTTATAATTAAAAAAGTAATTACAAAAGCCACATGGTCAAAAGACAAAAATGGTCCTTTTCTAGTCCTAGATGTGGGTGGAGAGGGTAAAGTTGCATCTGATGGGTGAATTAGTTCTTGAGGAAGAGCCCTCAAATCAAAACCTGAAACTTGAGGAGATGGATCTCAGAGAAAAGAAGGAGGCCTGGACCCTCAGTTTGGGTGAGGAAGCATCGGGAGGGCTAGGAAGGCATTGCTGGGTAGTGGATGTCAAATAGACCATTGGGAATGAAGAGACAGAGAAAAGAAATTCATATGAAACGGAGTGGAGTTTCTAAGTTTTGCAGAGCAAGCTATGAATAGTTATGGTACAATCCAAGCCTTATCCATTGATAGGCCAGCTTGGTTAAATGCCCTGTATTTTCTGTGTTTATTTTTCCATTGTTCTTCCTTACTATTGAACAAAAGTTTCTGTCCAAGTTCCTGCCTGTCTCACCTGTGCTCAGGACACACTGGGGCCCCTGTTACACAGGAGCAGTCAACCCTGGACCGAGTCCGTAGCAGCAGGAGTCACAGCAGGAGTTCCCTTGGAGACCAGCAAGCCCAGGGAACCCCCTTCCACAGCTAATTTGGGACGAACTGAGCTGAGAATATTAGGAAACTGCCATTTCCTCATAACCTGTTGCAATTCCAGGATTCTGTGTGACCTAAAAACTGGGTTGGAAATCCTCCTTAACACAGATACAAAACCCAGAAGCTGTAGAGGACAATATCAACCGATTTGACTGTATAACAGGTAAAAACAAAACCGAATGGCAGGCAACAGATTGGAAAAAAATCTTCACAAACTGTAACATATTTTAATATTTTATTATAATATAACACAGAGGAATATCCAAAATACATAAGGAGCTCTTATAAATCACAAAAAAGAGGTAAAACCAATGGATAAAAGATATAAACAGGTAATTGCGGAAGAAATAGGTACACAAAATGCCTATCTTCAGTAGTAATTAAGGGAATACAAGTCAGAACAAGATGTCGTTTTTTTGCCCATTTTGTTGACGACAATTAAAAATATTTATAATATTGAATACTGGGAAAGGTGAAGGGAAATGGGCAGTTTCTTCAACTCACGCTGAGAATGTAAAAGGGTAGCATCTTTTTAAAGGCCAGGTTGAGGCCCAGCGCTGTGACACACCCCTGTAATCCCAGCACTTCGGGAGGCTGAGGTGAGTGGATCGCTTGAGCTCAGAAGTTAAGAGACCAGCCTGGGTAACAAGGAAAAATCCCGTCTCTACAAAAAATACAAATATTAGCCAGGCATAGTGGTGTGTGCTTGCAGTTCCAGCTACTCAGGAGGCTGAAGTGGGAGGACTGCCGGAGCCCGAGAGGTGGAGGTTGTAGTGAGCCGAGATCTCTCATGCCACTGCACTCCAGCCTGAAGGACAGAAGGTGACCCTGACTTAAATAAATAAATAAATAACAGGTTGGCAGCATCTGTATTTACAGTATGCCTACCCGTTGTTATGACAATTCCACTTTTAGGAATCTATACTATTCAAATATGAATGCAAAAAGGATACGAGGATGTCAATGGATCATTGTGACAGTGAGAAAATATGAATAATATCTAGCATTGATTGAGGGCCAGCACACATTCTAAGCACTTTATAACAAATATTGTGAGGACATCGAGACACAGAGGAGTTCGGTAACTTGTTCAGGGCCACACGGCAAGTGTGTGTTTGGGGCAGGATTTTGGCAATTATTCCTTAACCACTATGCTCTCATATAGAGAATAATGACAGTGTGGCACATCCAAACTGTGGAGTAGAGGACAGCAGGTAAGTGGAAGGAAGCAGATCTCTGCCTATAGACATGGACACGCCTCTAGGACATATTAGTAACGAGGAAAAAACCCAAGTTGCCAAACACCATAATATGGTGTAATTTCATGTCTGTAGGAAAAAGGTAACGTGTATCTATAATACATATGTATGAGGATGGCCAAAGGCCTTGAGTGATACAAGAATGTATGTGGAAATAGAGTTGGAAGAGTAAATTTTAGATTATGTTCCATATATTTGTGGTTCGTTTGAACTTTTTTTTTTTTTTTGAGACGGAGTTTCGCTCTGTCACCCAGGCTGGAGTGCAGTGGCACGATCTCAGCTCACTGCAAGCTCCCCGTCCTGGGTTTACGCCATTCTCCTGCCTCAGCCTCCCGAGTAGCTGGGACTACAGGCGCCTGCCACCTCGCCCGGCTAGTTTTTTGTATTTTTTAGTAGAGACGGGGTTTCAGGGGTTTCACCGTGTTAGCCAGGATGGTCCCGGTCTCCTGACCTCGTGATCCGCCCGTCTCGGCCTCCCAAAGTGCTGGGATTACAGGCTTGAGCCACCGCGCCCGGCCCTCGTTTGAACTTTTACAAGAATGCATTTGTGCATTACTTTCGAAAATAAGAATTGTTGTACTAACCTCCCCCCTACCCCATCCTGCAGAAAGGTTTAACTCATATCAACAGATACATTTTCTCTTCTTCCAGGTAGACAACGGGATAGGTCTTGGGTAAAAATCTTCTGTACCATGGCTTTTTCTGGTCTATATAAATACGTACATGTAGAAGATGCCTAGGATATATATCTTGTTGATCACTACTCTTAAAATAAGGTTTTCATGTCCAGTATTTGGACCATGGCTTCCTGTTATTCCACCAAGCTACATACAAATATACAACAGTCAAAATTAATTTGGAAACTGAGAACCACATAGTGTTTTGTTTTCTTTGGTTTTTTGGGGTTTCTTTTTGAGACAGAATCTCACTCTGTTGCCCAGCCTGGAGTGCACTGGTGTGATCACAGCTCACTGCAGCCTTGGCCTCTTGGGCTCAACGGAGGAGGCCTCCACCTCAGCCTCAGGGGTAGCTGCGACTACAGGCGCACGCCACCACGCCCCGCTAGACAGAGTGCTCCTTTGCCTTGCATATTATTTTGTCATCAGAAAAATAATCCATAATCATAGATGATCTCATTATTTTGCTCCAGTGCATAAGTGGGAGTGTCTAGCTCCGTCTGTTCTCCTGGCGGCCTCTGCGGAGGTCTGAATGAGTAGCTCAGTATAGACTTAAAGGACTCTCTGGTCGTGAAGTCAGTGTTACTATCTGAAAGGGAAAAGCTGTATTGGATGGATCATCGGGGCCTCTTCCTGCATTAGTCCAGCTAGGGGTGGTTTCAATTAACCTAAAACCAAAGAAGAGGCTCCAATTAATTCAATGGTTTGGATCAAAATGCAACTTTTACAAGGCTGGGGCTTCACCCTATCTTCGGGTTTATCTCTGACATGCCAGGGAGACAGTTCTTAACATTCTTATTACTTAATGGATATCGGATTGTTGCTTTTCGGAGTGGTTTTCCCATTTTTTGAAATTTTAATTTGCTCTTAATCATCTTTACAGAAAAAAAAAATCCCATTTATTTAAGAACTGTATTCTCTGGTTCTTATAGCTGCTCATTTTACATAGTTCCAGTGTGTAAAACGATTTTTGTTTCACTTATTTCTAATATACCTTCTCACGTACTTGCCAAAATTTCATGTTTGACACAGTCTGCATACCTGCCAGGGTTCTTGCTGTCAATGTGACGGCGCTTGTTTGTGTTACTCAGTTGTTGGACAACTGGGTCCATTCCCAGGTTTTGGTCATCACGATCATTGTGAATAGCCCTGCTGTTAACATCTTTCTGCAAGTTCTCCCCCTTCTTCGCCCTTTGGATCATTTCCTTGGAAATGTACTTCCTTAAATGGGTTTACTGGGTCAAAGGGGCTCTATGAATGGTTTTCTAGCTCTTGGCACATATTTTTCGGATTGCGCCCTGGGCGGATCTGAGCGATGGCACCGACCGCCGAGAGGGCAGGAATGCGGAGGAACGGCCCCGATAACCACCCCTCTTCCGCCCCCCAAAAGGAGAAGACCCCGCGAAGGCCTGCGGCTGGAAAGCGTTTTTCTGGTGCTCTCCCGTTCTCTCGACGTGGTTAGTGTCTACGCCGGGCAGAAACGCTTTCAGGATCCCAGGCCCTACTGCCCCAGGACTAGGATTCCACCCGCCTCCGCTCATTCGGAATCCCAGACACCCAGGGTCCCCTCTCAGGCTCGCAACGAAACCCACGGCCCTGCGGCCCCTCGCGGGCGCCGAGCTCGGTCGCTATTATTTGGGCGCGGGTGAGGCGAGGCCCGCATCGCTGCGCGCTGAGTCAGCGGGGGCCACGGCGGGGGGCGCGGCCGGACTCCCCCCAGCGCACGGCTGCGTCGGGCCCGACGTCGGGGGTTCAGCCTCTGGGCCACGGGGTCGTCCGCTGGGTTCGGCGGGAAGGGCAGGGGGAGCGCGGAAGGACCCGGCCCGGGTGCGTCTCCCCTCCCCCAGCAGGCGCTCGACCGTGACCGCGCGCCCGGCCATTCGCCTCAGAGAACCCCGCCAGGGGGAGGAGGCGAGGGCGGGCGAGGAAGGGGCGCAGAGGAGAAAGCGGAGCGGGGCAGACGCAGGAAGGGAAAGAAAGGGAGGAAGCGCGGCGCACGGGGCGGGGCGGGGCGCGGCGCGCGCGGGGCGGGCGGGGGCGCGCGCCGGCGGCTGCGCGCGGAGGGGCTTGTGGGTAGCGGCGGCGCGCGGCCGAAGACTGGCGGCCGCGCGGGAGTGTGTGCGCCGGGAGCGGGCTGAGGGATTGCAAGGCAGCCGGCGGCGACTATGGCAGCGGGCCGGCGGCGGCCGTAGTGGCCCAGGCCTGGGCTTCAGCCTCCCGGGGCCCCAGAGGGCGGGGCGGTCCGGGCCGCGGCGGTGGCGGCGCCACTTCCCCGCTCCCGCCCGAGGACTCCTGCGGGCGCTCGCGGAGGACCAGCGGACCGGCGGCGCGAATCTGACTGAGGGGCGGGGACGCAGTCTGTTCCCCTGCGCTCCCGACAGGGCCGGGCCGGGCGGGCCCCTGGGAGCAGCCCCTGGGCGGGGGACCGCCGCGGAGACCCGAAGCCGGAGCTAGAGGCGGGCGGTGGGCCCAAGCGGAGTCCCAGCCGAAGCTGGTGGTGCGGGGGCGGTGCTAGGCCCAGAGGCTGCCGGACCTGAGCGCGAGGAGCCTGAGTGCGGGTCCGGCGGTGGCGGCATGAGCCGGCCCCCGCCGACGGGGAAAATGCCCGGCGCCCCCGAAACCGTGCCGGGGGACGGGGCCGGCGCGAGCCGCCAGAGGAAGCTGGAGGCGCTGATCCGAGACCCTCGCTCCCCCATCAACGTGGAGAGCTTGCTGGTAGGTGGCCGGGGCCTGGGAGCTTGCTCGTTGCAGCTCACACCTCAGATCCCTTCTGCGCCCAGCCCTTCGTGCCCGTCCGCCCGTGAGGAGGGGAGGTCTTGCCCCACCCCGCCCTGCTTCCGGCAGCCGGGCCCGGAGACCAAACGCTTCTGCCCCCGAGTTCCAAGAGTAGTGACCCGCCTTTGATTCCTCCCTCTACCTCCTGCTGGAGCCGGTGTCATCCCCTGCTGCTCCTTTCTTGCAGCACTGGGAGGAACACCCCTCTTCTCCTTCCGCCTACCCACTCTGTTTGGGGAGGTGGGTGGAGGACTGGCCATCCTTCATACAGTAGGTTAGCCGATTTGAAAGTGTCATGCTACGTGGGGACTTGGTGCGAGCAAGGGAGAAAGAAACCTGATGCTCTCCCTGTTGCGAGTACTCCCTGGGATACATGACAAAGAGCTGCCCTCACTCTCTCCTTTTAGTCTGAAATCTTGGAACACATACCTAATGTTTTGCTGTTTTCACTTGCGTTTGAGCATTCCATACTTGCCATTTAGTGCATTTTAAGTGCTGTAAATTTAATTCCCTGAGATTATTGCGCCAGAGCCAAAAACTCAGTCTGAATTGTGGAGTGGAATAAATCTCTCCTCTTCATTGCGTCTCTTTCCTAAAACGACCTTTGAAATCCAAATTAATAGCACCGTAAAGGCTGCTAATTGGCTCTTGATTAAGAAAGGAGCATGTTTTACAAAATAGAAATGCACCGTAGAATGCTGGCTTATTTCTTATTTTTGTGAGGATAGATGATTGTATTTCGCAATTTGAGTAGTGTGCAGTGTGGATGCATTTATGGGAAAAGGGGGTGTGGACTTTTACCCTGGGGAGAAGAAAAGTGAAAACGATACTCTGCATATTAGATTGACTTTGGAAGACTAGAATTAGGGTGGGAGATCCTTAGATCCGTTAGACATTCTGTGTTGGAATGCAGATGTTTAGTTCTGTTCCCTGCTGGGATAAACCTTACTGTATGATGAGAAAAACTGCCTCCTCCCTTTCCAGGGACGGACGGACTGACTTTTCGTCAGAGGCAGTTGGTTATCCTTTGAGGTTTCAGGCATCGTTTGCAGAGTGACTCAGTCCTGTTTAGTCAAAATGCAGGAACTGACTTTAGCTATGTGTGTCTTTCTGCACAGTGCACAGAAAATAGTGAGTGATGTGCTATGTTGTGTCACATGTGTCTGATGTTTTACTCATTTTCGGGTTAATGTGTTGTTCCTGTGTTTTCATGGGAGCAGTCTTTGAAAGTCTTTAATTGGGAGTAAGATTGCTTGCATGGATGGCATAGCTTTTCCTAGGCTAAAGCGGAGACTCTGGGCTGCACTCCGAGCATTTTCACTTTGGTATTTTGCTAGCAAAACTTTGACCTAAGGCCAGAAAGTTTAGTTAAAAATAGTACAGCAAATCTCAAGTATTCATCAGGTTCATACTAAATCCTAGATGCAAACGTTTTGCAATTCACTTTGATATCTTAGATCTTTAATGATATTAATCATAATTATTAGAGTTATTCTGAGCTTGAATGTAAGGTAGCTTATACATGTAATATGCTCATGCATTTTGTTTTATTACTTTCCAAGTTATTAAAATGACGGCTATTTTTAAAAGTGAAACATTTTACATGCTCAGGACACAGTTCATTCATTTAATGCTTATTACAGCCAAAACACACTTTTATTAAGGTGACACATTACTGATCTGAGAATTGACATCGGATGCTGATGACTTGGCAGACTCTGTTATTGCTGTTTCTAGTTGATTAAATATGCTTGAGGTACAGTAAACCTTTCCAAGCCAAAATGTGTCCCTTATTCCTTTGGAGCAAGATTCCTGGTGCTTCTGCTGCAAATTGATAAACTAAATTAAAAAAAAATTATAAATTAATTTTAAATTACATGTATTTTATGAAATATTAGAACGGATTTTTTTGTGGTAGCGTATACAGAATTTACCATTTTTAACCATGTTTAAGGGTATAGCTTAGTGGCAGGCATTAAATACATTCACATTGTTGTGCAACCATCACCACTATCCATCTCTGGAATCTTTTCATCTCTCCAAACTGAAACTGTAAATTAATGTCTAAAATAATGTTATAAAAAATTATATTCCTGAAATACTGATGAAATAATGGCTGATATCACTTTAAAGATCTGAAACCTTAGCATTTAGGTTGCATTTCACAATTGGTCATTGTTTTACTGCACATGTCATTTATTTTTTGGCTTTGCCATAGGAAATACATATTTTGTCTTTAACAGAAAATTTAAAGGAATATAATTTAAAGCAAACACAGCTGCAACACTACATTCAGGAGCTCAGAAAGTACCATTAAAAATTGTATACTCCTAAGATGACAAAAGAAGATGAAGTACACCAGAAATGATTGTATGATGCTTTCAGTAAGCTAGGCCTGGAAGGTAAACCTCTGTAGGAAACAAAGTTATATGAGATAACATGTAAAGTGCTTAGCCTAGTGCTTGGTACATCACAGTGCTCATTAAATTTAGTTCACTTCTCCTGTGCACATTTAGCATGTTTTTAGTTAATTGCTTTAAATTTTCTTTTCAAAGGAAAATGGTTTTATTTGCATCTATTTCTTGCTACATAATTTTGAGTGAGTAGCATTATCATTTGAATTTGCCATCAGAAAAGTGCTGGCAATCATTAGGCATAGGTAGAGCTAGAGTCCAAGACTAAATCAGTGTAAAGATGACATCTTGTTTCTCTGCAAAGGCTCATTGCTTTATGTGGGTCCTTAAATTAATCTGAGAAGAATTTATCTGTTTTATGGTTGCAGATTGTGAGCTGCTTAATATTACTTAGAAATAGAGTTTTGCTTCTCTACTGCCTCTTTTTTTTTTTGGAGGCAGGTCTTCGGTAATACGCTTTTGTAGTGTTTGAAACCTTTGGGTAAATACCTGTGCTTTGTTGTCAAGACCAGCTTCTCATACTGCTTACCTATTATGGTAAAAAGAATTGTGTTTCAGGCTTTGCTGAAGAGATGTTTTTCTAAAGGTCTGTGCTTTTTGAGTTTTGATTTATTTTACTCTTTCAAAGGTAAACAGTCACAATAACCTATAGGACTCATGCTTGGGTAAACTCTTAAGACTTGTGTGGATGGGCAAAGGTGATTAAAAATTTGTTTACAATTTTCAGTGGCATAGAACATAAAATAATTTGATTGATTTCATTATCCTTGTAAACTATCTGACGATATTTCTTATCTCAGTGCTTAGACTCATCATGCTGCTGGTTATTTGCCTAATTAAAATAAAATTGTATGTATATTTTTCCCATCATGTAATAAGTAAGAACATTATAGAGATACAATAAAAAATGAAATAGAATAAAAATTAAAGATCGTTTTATACATTTTTTTCTTTATGAAGAGTTTGGCATTTATAGTGTAAATGTGACTAGTTTACTTTAAAACTTTCATGTTGATAGGAAATCTTTAAAGAAAATGAGTTAGCTAGGGAGGTTTTAAACAAAAGGTGATGTATGGAACTTACTGTTGATTTGAAGCAAGTGCAGGTCTGCAATCCCTTATCCACAATTTTGGTATATAAAAAACCCTAAAAACCAAGTTTTTGGTAAAATGTATTTGATGATAACATCTGACCTAATCTGACATTAGAATATTTGTGGTCTAGTCATTCCTCTTGATGTAAATAATAATGCCTTTTGCTGGAAGAATATTAATGTATTTGATTTCAGGGTGCTGCCCAGATTTTCAAGAGCGTTTTAGGGAATGCACAGTATATGTACTGTGTACCATTCTAAAATCCAAGAAATTCTGAATTGGGAAACATTGTGGTCCCAGGGTAAGGCCGATGTAGACTAAGTAAGGAAATACAGACTTACATACACTTCAGTAGTTGTAAATAAATAGTGGATAATTATCTTGAAATCTAACTTTTTTGTTTTTTATTTCCAGAGTCTTGATCAGATAGCCCTCTCTTTCCCATTTTGAATTCTAAAAATATAGTATGCAAATATAATTTATGAAGCATAAAAACATATTCGTGAAATCACCACACAAGTTAATAAGTGGAACACTAGCCTGTAGAAGTTACCTGTGTGCTGTTGCTGCTGCTGGATTCAGTCTTCCTGCATCCTCTCTCATCTGCTACCCTGAACATTTTATTGTTCCTTTGTTTCATTTCATAGATTACTACAGTTGTGTATATCTCTAAACAGTATTATGTAGTTTTACTTGTTTTAACTTTATAAAATGTCAGCGTTTTTACGTATTCTTTTATGACTTGCTTTGTTTACTGGAAATGGTGTTTCTTTTTTTTTTGAGATGGAGTGTCGCTCTGTTGCCCAGGCTGGAGTGCAGTGGCTGGATCTCAGCTCACTGCAAGCTCCGCCTCCCGGGTTTACGCCATTCTCCTGCCTCAGCCTCCCGAGTAGCTGGGACTACAGGCGCCTGCCACCTTGCCCGGCTAGGTTTTTTTTTTGTATTTTTTTGAGTAGAGACGGGGTTTCACCGTGTTAGCCAGGATGGTCTTGATCTCCTGACCTCGTGATCTGTCCGTCTCGGCCTCCCAAAGTGCTGGGATTACAGGTTTGAGCCACCGCGCCCGGCCTTACTGGAAATGGTGTTTCTAAGATTGGCTAACATTGTGGTTTATTCATATTCCCTGCTACGATAATCAGTTTAGCTCCAATCTACTTAAAGGATATTTACAGTTTTCTTTCTTTCTTTTTTTTTCTATTATGGAAAGTGTTGCTAGGAGCATTTCTGGAGCTCATGTGAAGAATTCCTGTACATTAGGGTATATATCTGGGAGTGGAATTGCTGGATTTTAAGATACACTATGTTCAACTTAATGTAATGGATAGAGTTTAAAATTTTCTCCATCATGTTATTATAGAAAATTTCAAAGTATAGTAAGGGTGAAAGAACCAACAATGAACATCCATATATTCACCGCATAATTAATATTTTGCTATATTTGCTGTATTTTCTTTATCTGTCCATTCCTTTATCCATCTATCAATACATCTTTTATTTTTGATTCACTTGAAGTAAATTGGAGATATTAGTATACTTTGCCTTCAAACACTTTGGTATGTATTTAAGAAGGGTTCAATTTGATTTGTTTAGATTTTTTAAAGATTAAATTTGCATGCAATGAAATGCACAGATCTTAAATGTACCACTGGTGAGTTTTGACAAATGCACACACCTATGTAATGCAAGTTCTTGTAAAAATACAGACCATTATTACCAACTCAGAAATCTCCTTCACACCTTTTCAGCTGATTCCACACATCATTTTCTTCTCTTAGAGACAGTCATTCTTCTGATTTTTTTTTTTTTTTTTTGCAGTAAAGATTACTTTGATTTCTTCTAAACTTCATAAAAATGGAATCATATAGTATATACTTTTCTGTGTCTGGCTTCTTTAATGCAGCATTGTTTCTGAGAGTTATCTGTGTTATTTTGTGTGTCAGCAATTTGTTCCTTTTTCTTGTTGCTGAATTGTCTTCTGTTTTATGTATAAACCACAGTTGGCTTGGATATCGTGTTGATGCATACCTGGACTAGTTTTCAGTTTTTTGTCTTCAGAATGTACAGTGGTCCCTTGGTCTTCTCTGGGGATTGGTTCCAGGATACTTGCTTCACAGTCTGCCTACGTACCAAAATTCGACGATGCACAGTCCTTTTTATAAAATGGCATTAGTATTTGCATGTAATCTATGCATATCCTCCATATACTTTGTCATCTCTCGATTACTTATAATGCCTAATACGATACTGTATTGTTTTTTAGTCTGTATTTTTAAATTTTTTTTTTTCCAAATATTTTTGATCCACAGTTGGTTGGATTCATGGATACAGAGTACTGAGTGTATTACGTATTTTGGCTTGATTTTTTTTAAATATGGAGACAAGATCTTGCTCTCTTGCTCAGGCTGGGATGCAGTGATGCAGTCATAGCTCACTGTAACCTTCAACTCCTGGTCTCAATAATTCTTCCAACTTAGCCCCTCTAGTAGGGACTACAGGTGTGTGCCACTGTGATTGGCTAATTTTTATTTTATTTTATTTTTTTGCAGAAATGAGGTCTTGCTGTGTTGTCCAGGCTGGTCTCAAACTCCTGGCCTCAAGTGATCCTCCAACCTCATCCTCTGAAAGCGTTGCATTAGAGGCCTGAGCCACTGCACCCAGCCTACTTTGGCTCTTAATACAGTTGCTATGAATGTTTTCATTTCTTTTGGGTAAATTAAATACCTTGTAGTGGAATTGCTAAGTCGTAGGGCAGATACGCGTTTACTGTTTAAGAAACTGCGGGCTAGGCACAGTGGCTCACACCTGTAATCTCAGCACTTTGGGAGGCCGAGGTGGGCGGATCATTTGAGGTCAGGAGTTTGAGACCAGCCTGACCAACATGGGGAAACCCTATCTCTATTAAAAATAATAAAAAAAAAGATTAGCCGGCTGTGGTGGGACAAACCTGTGATCTCAGCTACTTGGGAGCCTGAGGCAGGAAGGCAGGAGAATCACCTGAACCCAGGAGGTGAAGGTTGCAATGAGCTGAGATCAGGTCATTGCACTCCAGCCTGGGCAACAAGAGTGAGACTCTGTCTTTAAAAAAAAAAAAAAAAAAAAAAAAAAAAAAGAAACTGCCAGATCTTTTTATGAAGTAGTTACACCGTTTTACACTCCCACCAACAATATATGAGAGTTCCAGTTGCTCCACATCTTCCCTGACACTGCTCTTTAAAATGTGATTTTGATTTGCATGATTTGCATTTCCCTCATGACTAATGATGTACTTTTTCTTGCACTTACTGGCCATTTATATGTTTTCCTTTGTGAATTATCTGTTCAAAGCAACATATCTCCATTTTCGCCCATTTAAAAACGTTGGGTTATTTATTTGTATTTATTATTGAATCATATAAGTTGTATATAGAGAGAACACTCTTTGTCAAATGTATGTTTTGTGAGTGTTTTTTTCCTAGCTTATGGTGTATCTCTCTCTCTCTCTCTCTCTCTCTCTCTTTTTTGAGGTAGAGTCTCGCTGTGTTGCCCAGGCTGGAGTGCAGTGGCACAGTCTTGGCTCACTGTAACCTCTGCCGCATGTGTTTAATCGATTCTCCCTCCTGTGCCTCCCGAGTAATTGGGATTACAGGCATGCACCACCACGCCCGGCTAATTATTGTATTTTTAGTGTAGACGGGGTTTTACCATGTTGGCCAGGCTGATCTCCAACTCCTGACCTCAAGTCATCTGCCCGCCTTGGCCTCCCAAAGTGCTGGGATTACAGGCACGATCCACTATGCCTGGCCCCATATCTCTTTTTTTTTTTTTTTTTGAGACGGAGTCTCGCTCTGTTGCCCAAGCTGGAGTGCAGTGGCCAGATCTCAGCTCACTGCCATATCTTTTTTTTTAATCAAAATTTGTAATGGCTATTGCCTTTCTGCCCAAGTAATTGTTGCCATCCCCATGTCATGAAGATATTCACCTTTGCTTTCTTCCAAAAGCTTTATGGTTGACTTTTACATTTAGGTCTAGGATACATTTTAAGCTAAATTTAATGTGTGGTGTGAGTTAGGGGTTGAAGTTAATTTTTCTTTCCCACATAATTATCCAGTTATCTAGACTATCCAGCACCATTTTAAAAAAATGTAAGTTTTCTCATTGGGTTGCTTTGGCGCCTTTGTTAAAAGTCAGTTTACTGACTGTTGGGACTTTTAAATTTGCTTTTCTACCACCTTAGTAGCTACAGCAGGTCGTCAGTCCTGGTTCTGTTATTTAACCCACGCTCATTTCAAAGTCATTTCTTGGCTAGGCACAGTGGTTCATGCCTATAATACCAGTGCTTTGGGAGGCTGAGTTGGGAGGATTGCTTGAGGCTAGAAGTTTGAGACCAGCTTGGGCAACACAGTGAGATTTCTTGCCTCTACAGAAATAAAAAAAAATTAGCCAGGCATGGTGGCACAAACTTGTGATCCTAGCTGCTCGGGAGGCTGAGGCAGGAGGGTGGCTTGAGTCCAGGAGTTTGAGACTGAGTGAGCTGTAATGGTGCTGCTGCATTTCAGCCTGGGTGATAGAGTGAGACCCTGTCTCTGGAAAAAATGCCATTTCTTTTTAGTTTTATCTGTACCTGAGGGAAATGACAACCAACTATGGCTGAGAGGGAAACATAGATTTTATTTTTTGAAGTGAAACAAGATTTGTCATTTTTTAAATTATAAAAATAATATGCTCTTTTTTTTTTTTTTTTTTTTTTTGAGACGGAGTCTCGCTCTGTGGCCCAGGCTGGAGTGCAGTGGCCGGATCTCAGCTCACTGCAAGCTCCGCCTCCCGGGTTCACGCCATTCTCCTGCCTCAGCCTCCCGAGTAGCTGGGACTACAGGCGCCTGCCACCTCGCCCGGCTAAGTTTTTTTTTTGTATTTTTTAGTAGAGACGGGGTTTCACTGTGTTAGCCAGGATGGTCTCGATCTCCTGACCTCGTGATCCGCCCGTCTCGGCCTCCCAAAGTGCTGGGATTACAGGCTTGAGCCACCGCGCCCGGCCAATATGCTCTTATTGGAGAAAATTTAGGGAGCATAGAAGGGTAAAATGCTAATGACACTTATCTACAATCTCCTTCCTTAGAGATAATCACTGTTTAACATTTTGGTGTATATGTCTTAAATTATATATATATATTAAAAATTACACTAGTCATGTACTTCATCTTTTTTAATATTTAATGAATAGTATGAGTTTTATGTAGTTACAATTATCAATCTTTTCACTGTAAAGTGATTCTGGCTTAGTGGTCATGTTTAGGAAATTCTCTTTTACCAGGATTATATCATCATATACCTGACTTTTTGTTCTCACATGGCTTTATTTTTACTGATATTTCATTTGGAATTCTGATGGAAAGTATGAAGTAGGAGTTCAAATATTATATCAGGAGATAGAGATTTGTCTAGGTGTATTAGATTTTCCAAAATATTAATTGGGAGTTTCTGTTTACAGAAATTGTTAGTTCGTTCAACAAATATTTACAGAATAGGAAAATATAAAAGACCCATGTCCTAAAACAGCTCATATTCTGTGCATTAAATAAAAATAAACTCAAAAGCCACGCCTGGCTAATTTTTTTTGTATTTTTAGTAGAGATGGATTGCGCTGTGTTAGCCAGTTTGGTCTCGATCTCCTGACCTTGTGATCCACCTGCCTTGGCCTCCCAAAGTGCTGGGATTACAGGCGTGAGCCACCGCGCCTGGCCCTAGCCTCTTTTTTTAAATAACAGAAGTGATAACCTGTAGAAATGTCTCTACTTGAAGAGATATTAATTAAAATACTTCCCAGATAAACATTTTGTATGTGTTCCTGTCACTTAGTTCTTATCTATCCATGGGAAAGAAGGTAAGTAAACATCTATATATTCAGGGAGGATGGGTTTAGAAGTAGAATTAATTTGGAGGTCATGTAGGAAAAGCAAATTGTGATTTGGATATTTTCCGGATTGTGGTGAAACAGTTTGTCTTGGAAAGAATTTAAGTGAATTTTATTCAGTATTTTAGGTGAAGTAAAGATACCTCATGGGGCCTGAACAGCTTTTTATCATTTATATGTGTCATTTTTTCCCCCTTCTCCTTAACTTTTTTCTGGTTAAACATATTTACTTCTTTTTATATACCTAGTTATGCCTGTGTTGGAATTGCACTTTATGAGTAGGGCAGATGAAATGCTGGTGGTGTGTTCACAAGGTAAAATCCTTTAAAATAGCATATTGGCTGTTATTAATAGTAAGGCAATATTTTTCAACAATATTAAAAACTAAGTTAAAGGGCATGAGACTTTTTTGAGAGGAATCAAGTGTGTCATTGCAAGTCACAGTGACTTGAGAATTTTTCAGATATTAAGCATTTTGGTTTCTAACATGTTGATTTGGCTTTAAACTGTTTCATGTTTGTAGTATTTCTTTTTTTTCCCTAATACATGCAGGTGGTTTTTTGTGTGTGTTCTCTGGACTGTATTTAAAACAGTTATAGAAAGAATAGAATTTAGAGTCGTGATAGTTTTTCTTCTACATCTACTACTGGTATTCATTTAGCAGACAAAGGAGAGTGATACATAGTATCTTGCTTGTAATAAGCCTTTCATATTGGTTGAACAAATAAATACAGCCTGCAGATGTAGTGCAATTGACAAAATGTGTTTCAGTCTCTTATTTGCTCTTAGAATCAGCTCTGAAATAAAAGTCTGGTGGTTGAGAATGAGCAGGTATTGAATATATAGAGTCGGGCATCATTGTTTACTACCATTACTAGTTCTTTTTATTTTCAACTGTTTTATTGAGGTATAATTTATACACCATAAATTTCTTCCATTTTAAGTGTACAATATGATTTTTAGTAAATTTACAAAGTTGTGTAACCATCATCACAATTCATTTTCATCACCCCCCCCCCCGCAAATTCCCTTGATCCTATTTGCAGTCAGTCCTGAATCCCAACCCCAGCCAACCACTGATCTGCTTTCTGACTATAACTTTGTCTGTTCTGTAAATTCCATATAAGTGGAATCATAAAATATGCAGTGATTTCCACCTGGCTTCTTTTACCTAACATGATGTTTTTGACGTTCATCTATGTTGCAGCATGAATACTATGTTCTTTTTAATTGATGAATAATATTCCATAGCTACGGATGTACCACATTTTGTTTATGAATTCACCATATGTGAGGGTATATGTTTTCATTTCTCTTGGGTAGATTCCAAGGAGTAGGACTGCAGGGTCATATGGTAAATTTATGCTTAACTTTTGAGAGACTGCAGACTGTTTTCCGAAGCAGCCCTACCATTTTACATTCTCACCAGAAATGTATGAGGGTTCCAGTTTCTCCATATTATCACGAAACACTTGGTAGTGTGTGTCATTGTAATTATAGCCATTGTAGTGCATTTTACCAGTGACAAATGATGTTGGCCACTGTTTTATGTGCGTGTTTTGCTTGTTCTTTTGATTTTTGCTAATGTGTCATGAGTGTGGCCTAATTTGAATCATTATATTTAAGTTGTTTTTGTTTTTATGCTAGGAAATAATATGGTAATCAACTGGTGAAGGAGTTTTATTTTGTATACCACAGGCCAATTCCAGTGTTGGGAATTCCAAAAATAGAATACAAATGCAGATCAGAGCCCTCTGAATGTGGAATTAGCCTACTGATAAGTGTTTACACCTGAAAGGCCTAGTTAATACTAAGCATTTTTTTTTTAAACCTTGTTATGATACCTTTTGCTTCCAAGGAATGAATGAGTCTTGCTGATCTGTATGGGCTCTCTTTTATTTTTTTAATTAAAAAAAGTTTTTTTTAAAGAGGTGGGGTCTCACTTTGTTGTCCATGCTGGAGTGCAGTGTGATCATAGCTCACTGCAGCCTAGAACTCCTGGACTCAAGCAGTCCTTCTACCTCAGCCTCCCAAGTACCTGGGACTACAGGCACATGCCACTGCACCTGGCTAATGGGTAGGCCCTAATAATGGCAGTGGAGTCTACTAGTTGGGTTGTTTCTGTTTTGTTGTTGTTGTTGTTGAGACAGAGTCTCGCACTGTCGCCTGGGCTGGAGTGCAGCAGTGCAGTCTTGGCTCACTGCAACTTCGGCCTCCCAGGTTCACATGAGTCTCCTGCCTCAGCCTCCTGAGTAGCTGGAATTATAGGTGCCTGCCACCAGGCCTGGCTAATTTTTTGTATTTTTAGCAGAGAAAGGGTTTCACTGTGTTGGCCAGGCTGGTCTCAAACTCCTGACCTTGTGATCCACCTGCTTTGGCCTCCCAAAGTGCTGGGATTACAGGCGTGAGCCACCGTGCCCAGCCAGTTGGGTTATTTCTAAGCTACAGATGTTAAGGGCTTCTGACGTGCACATGGCTTTTACATGTTTGTTTGTTTTTTTTTCCATTCTGCTCTGTATTCATCTTCCCTCTTTTTGATTGTTTTGAGCATGTAAGGTGTAAGCTTATAAACTTACTCCCTTTTGTTGACCCAAATTTTATCTTACACTTCTCTGTTAAAACAGTTAGCAGTATTACTTTAATAACTTGATTCATATAGAGGATGGGTAGCTGTTGGTGTTTTAAGCACTATTGCACTGAGCTTTTGGCTTGTTTTTGAGTATTTATTTTAATTTGCCTTACGGATACAAAGGTTGCCTGTTCTTGTTCACAGATGGCATTGGATGTTGACTTGGATATGTGCAAATTTTTGCATCGTATCCAACATACTACGTTCTTTTCAGGTGTTAAAAGTAGCCTTATTTGTGCATTCTGTATCTGTGTGATTCTGCTCTTTTGCCTTGTATTTAGGTGTGACTCCTCTAGAAGTCATACTCAGAATATGCTTATTGAAATTAAAGTTTTCTTTTTAATTTTAGGTTAGATAAATTATTTTTGAGTTTTTATTAAAGATAACTACATGCAAGACCTTTTTCTTTTTTTTTGAGCAGTGAAGGAAACTTAGAAAATATCATTTCTTCTTCTCCTCCTTCTCCTCCCTCCTCCTCCCTTCCCTCCCTCCTCCTCCCTTCTCCTCCTCCCTTCTCCTCCTCCCTCCTCCTCCTCCCTCCTCCTCCTCCTTCCTTCTCCTCCCCCCTCCCTCCTCCTCCCTCCTCCTCCTCCTCTCCGTCCTCCCTCCTCCTGATCCTCCCTCCTTCTCACTCCTCCTCTTCCTCCTCCCTCCCCCTCCTCCATTTTTTGAAACTTTTTTGAGATGCAGTCTCTGTCACCCAGGCTAGTGGTGAGATAGCGGCTCACTGCAACCTCCGCCTCTCAGGTTCTTAAAAGTTTTTGGTTTTAAAATCAAAAGGAAAAGAAAGTGTATTAGCACAGTTGTCATGAACTTTGATGCCTACAAGATCTAGTGAAAAATGTGTTTTTTTATGTTGAAATCCCTGTAAAAGTATTTCATGTATTAAATATGAAAATATTAGTATGATTTTGAAAAATGTATCACCTTTTTCAGATAACTTTGTTGCTTTAGAGTTACAGTTTGTGGGATTTTTATCTCATGGCTAACAAAACTACATGCCTGTGGCCAAGGCACAGTTAAATAATGTGAGGCTCTACAGTGACATATAATAAAAGTATCTTTAAAGTCCTAAAGATTTATGGCAGTTTATCTTTTGAAATATATCTATTGTTTTCAAATAATTGCTGAATAGAAAGATAATTAGAAATGTGAAATCTGAAACTAGGTGATGCTTCTTTCACTGACTGAATATATTTCTGCAGTTATCTTTAGAAGTGTGTTATGGATGATTTAGAAACATTTTTATTGGGAGTATTCTTCCAGTTAGAAACATTTTACAATCTGGTGATGAGAATTCCTAATTCCATAATACCTCAATGTTATACAAGATGCTCCGGCATTTCTAAATATTTGAAAAAAATGCAAATAAATTGAGACTTCATGAGTCAGTTCTGACATGTTCATGCTAAAAATATTCTCAGGCATTATTTCTTGCTGTAGCTTAAACGGAATATGCAACTCATGGTTGCAACATATAAACTTACAATATGGATAATGTTTATGTTGTTATATTCACGTTAAAGAAGAATTTAATCACAAAAGCTAGAGAACATTTAAAGAATTTAGTCACAAAAACAAGAAAACTCACCTAAAGGATTTTGCTGATAGTTTTGAAAAACAATTGCTGCTGTAAGCAATTTTTTTTTTTGTTAAAAAGGGTAGGGTGTAAAGTTATAAATTTTGAATGCTGGAAACAGATTGTTTTCCATATTTAAGACATTTCCATAATAGGAGAACAGCAGATGATACAAATAAAACTAAATTTAGAATTAATAAAAGGAAACTCTAGTACAAAATTGGCTTGTAAAATTTTCTTCTGAGGGAAGTCATAAAATGTAACAGTGAATAAATTTTTAAGAAGTTACTTTTGTTTTTGGAGATGGGATTGTTATAAGCTTTTAGTATAGGGAAGTTTTGTCTTTCGGAATGATATAATGTCAATATTTGGCATAGTGTTTTAATGTGCTTTCCCCCTCTTTTAAACAGAATTATTCAGTTTGACTCTAGTTACAACGGATCTGTGAAATAAAAGTTTGAAAATCTGAACAATACCTTATTTCAAATGATTTTCTATTAATAAAATTCCACTAAAGTACATAAAGAGGATCCCTGTTTGATCTCATTAACAAATGAGAAGGTTAAAATTAATTTTTTTCTTACGAGTTCTCCCCACCAAGATAGTGAAGATGGGCAAAAAATGAAGGAAAATGACTTGAATTTTTAATTTCAAGTGTATTTTTAAAAGAGTAGTATAGTGGAAAGAACATTGGATTTGGAGTCAGAAAAGCTAAGTGTTAAAAGCTGGTGTTAATGAGATGTTCTACTGATTATCTTCTTGATTGTGAGTAATTTATAGGACTATCTGCCTTCAAGGAGTTGTGAAGAATACAGTGAGAAGCTAACTACATGTGCTAGTGTTCTGTAAACTGTACAGAACTTTAGTTTTTTTAGACAGTTGAAGAACTATGTGTATAACAGCCTATGTTGTATGTGTCTATCAGTGTTTTCCAAAAGATATGTGCATACCAAATCAGCCCCCTTGTATTAGCCTGTTTCCCCCTCCCCCCCACAAAATGCGGCATATTATTTGGCACATACTAGCTTCACTAAGTGTTAAATAAATGACTGAAAATTGTTGGTATTTTTGTGTTCTTAATTCACGGAGTGTAATTAGTCGCATTGGGGTTTTGGATGGATCTTTATAGTCTAAGAGAATAGTAAGACAAAGTCTTGGTGGGGTTTATGGCTCATAGATGATGGACTTTGGGGGTAGAAGTTTCTTATCAGAGATGTGGAAGGAAAGGGAGTGAGCAGGACGAGGGATAGAGGCAGTCTTCTTTTCATTGATAATCTGAATATACCATGTTCTCCTATATTCTTTGCCCTCGTATGTACCTCGATTGCTCTGTCTCCTTCTCTGCTTTATCAGCTTACCACAAAAAACAAAAACAAAATAAATAAACTTCATTTTTTAAATTACAAAAGTAAATATGCCCCTTTAAAAACAGACAATTGGCCGGGCTTGGTAGCTCGCACCTCTAGTCCCAGCACTTTGGGAGGCCAAGGTGGGTGGATAGCTTGAGCCCAGGAGTTTGAGACCAGCCTGGGCAACACAGTGAAACCCTGTCTCTACCAAAAATGCAAAAATTAGCCAAGTGTGGTGGTGTGCACCTGTAGTCCCAGCTTCCTGGGAGTCTGAGGTGGAAGGATTGCTTGAGCCGGGGAGGTGGAGGTTGCAGTGAGCTGAGATTATACCATTGCACTCTAGCCTGGGTGACAGAGTGAGACTCTGTCTTTAAAAAAAAAAAAAAAAAAAAAAAAAAAGGAAAGTTATAGAAATAAAGCTTAGCTCTCTCTCCTTGATCTCAGTCTCCTGAGGCAACCACTTTATAATACATCAGTGTATCACTTGTCCTTTTTCTGTGCATCTAATATAATGTCATATCATTTTCCTTTTTTTATGCATATAAAACCATGTGACTACTTGTAGTTTTTTAAAAGCCACAATGCAGTTCTGCAGTATCTACTGTTCTGTATCTCCTTTCTTGGTTTAGTTTGAAGACCTTCCAATCAGAATTTATAATTCACCTAGTTATTTTTAAGTGCTGTGGAGTATTCTATTACCTGCATTTGCCATAGTTTATTTTACTGTGTCAATGTTGATAGACATTTATGTTGTTTTTTCTTTCTGTTATAAACATTGCTGCAGTGAACGTATAAATATTTTTATGCACATATGTGAATATTTCTACAGATTTTAAGAAACAGAATTGTTAAAGGGTATACGCACATTTAAAAATCCCTGAATAATCTCAGTTATCTTTTTAAAAGGCTTTAGCAAATTGAACTCTCCCAGTATTGATGAGAATACACATAGTTCCATATCTTTGGTAGGCTGAATGTTATTAGCCTTTTACATTATTTGCCAATCTGATAGGTCTTTAAAAAGCCAGTGTCTCCCTTTGTTTTTATATGTATTTTAATATTTTACTACAGACGAGATTGAGTACCTGTTGTTAGTCTTTCCCGGGTTTTAATTCTTCTTTAAGACTCACCTTAAATTTATTTTCCCTGTGAGGTCTTCTTTCATTTCCTGCTCGCTCCTTCTCCCAACCCCAGGCAACTTCCTTCTTCCATTTGGTCACATAATGCTTTGCACATGCCTCTGTTGTAAGCAATTATAATCATATTGTATTATGATTATTCATTTTTTCCTTTTTCTTACCAGACCGTGGAGCTCCTCAAGGGTTGTGACTATGTGATATTTATCTTTATGTCTCTTCTCAGTATCTAGCACTGGGCCTATAGCACTTGGTATGTGTTAAGGAAGCTTTATTGAAAGGTTAGTCTCATTCCCAATTAATAATCTGCTTGTAAGGTTTGCTGCCCCTTTTTTGTTTTGGGGGTGGTGGCTGTTAATGGTAATGGTTCTAATTCAACCCCTTCATTTTATAAACTAGATCTAAAGAGAAAAGACAGAGGAATGTCTTCTTTGGGTAATGAGTTGCTTTTATTTCTTTATCATGCCCTATTAGGTGTTATGAGACATAGCGAGACTCTGAACTAGAAGTTACTCATGGTCAAGGACAAATGTTCATTTTTACAATGTGAGATAGATGGTGAGCTTCTCTCAGTTCTTCTGGGCCAAGGCTGACCACTGGAACTTTTGCCTGATTGTCTTAGCTTGTAGTCTTAAGCTAACACAAGGCATCCAGTTCATTTGGCTCCTTCCAGATGGGTTTGAGTCTTCTCACACACTAGAAATAGACTCCCTTCTAATTGCATTTCTTCAAGGCACTAGCTGATTTCTGAGAGGCCTGATGTCATCTTTTCCAGAGAACTCTTGGAACCTGCTCCCTGGGCCACCTTCCCATGAAGCGGCCCTATCAAATCTCATTTCATTGTTGCCTTTTCCTGCCCAAGATAGATGTATAAGCCCTAATACACCTGTCTTCTCATTCTTGTTCCCCCACCTGTTTTTCCCCTTTTTTCACACGTTTCTCTCTCTTTTGTTCTAAGGTTAACATATTCACTTGCATCTTCAAATTCTTTACCAAATGTTTCTTTTATCTTTTCCTTAGGTATAGATACTCTACTGCTTTTGAGGAAAAGCTCTCTGTAGTGGAGCTTGTACCTTCCTGTAGTCCTTAAACCTCTCAGCATAGGAAAGGATGGGAGTGGGTTTCCTTCTCACTTTGCCACCACAGTATCTACAAAACCTTCCTGTTAAAATTCCTGTTGTTAAGTCTGATGTAGTTAGAGTGTATGTCCTCTATCTTTCCTCATGGCTCACAATCTTTCCCCACAAGGCTTTGCCACCATTTATGGTGAATTTAGAGTTTATGTGAACAGAGGGCCCAGGACTCTGGCATTTTAGTTTCCTAATTTCATCATCTCCAGTTGTCTTTCTTTTCACTTCATTCACTTAATCCCATGGAGCTACTCTGGACCTCACCATTACCTGAAAATCGACTTTACCTTTGAGGTCTTAAATTTAAAACGCTGTCCTGGCTCTGACTCTAAACTTTCAAGATCTGTAGTTCCTTGACATCTCTAAATGGTTCCTTTACCAGCAGGCAGGAACCCATTTTCCATCACTTTAAACTTCTTGCCAGAATCCTCAGTGTCCTTGTCCTCATGAATTTTCATTGTATGTATCTGACAAAACCTAGGTTCTGGATCAGTTTGTCTCTCTGGGCAACAAAAAAAGCATTTGTTGAGCAATGATGGATAAAAATCAAACACAATTACCCAGATTAGTGGTACTGCGAATTCATGGTCTCTAGTCCGTGATAGAGCTATCAGGGCTGCATTGCAATTCTTTTATTCTCCATAGGGGCTATTTTAATCATTCTTTTCTTTCTTTAAACTTAAGAAATAAAGTATCCTCCCCAGATGGTCTTCCCACTTCATGGGAAAATAGAACCCATGCAAAGGAGACCCCTTATATTTCCTATTACTTGACTCACCAGTTTATCTCCTCTGTAGCATTTGTTCTTCCTTTCATTCTGTTTCAGTGGATGAGATGTTCCTCATGCTGCCTCAGGCTGATTCTCCACTGTGCTCTGGGTCTCATTCTTTTCTTCCTGCTGATTAACTCTATGTCTTTAATCTCTCTCTTAATTCTGATTATTTCCCACCTCACTAATAAACATGTTCATAAAACAAATAACCAAAATACCCCTAGACATAAGGCTCATTTCTTACTGCATGATATGGTCAGAAAATAAAAAAAAACAAACAAAAACGAAACCTCAGTTCTTTCTAGCTTCTGCCTCCTCCTCTCACCAGCAAAACAAAGCCCCAAGCTTCTGTACTTCTCTGTTGTCTCATATTCTGTTCACTTCTCCATACACTATAATGTCTTCTCTCATCATTCACTAAAACTGCTCGCTCCAAGATTATCTGGACTTGTTGCTGTTAAAACCATCATCTTATAGAATGTTCAAAAGTACTTGACACTTGTCAAATTGCTGTCTTCTGTTGGCTTCTGTGACAGTACACAAAGCCTCTAGCTGTTTCTCCTCAGGCTCCTTTGCTGCCTCCTTTTCTTCTGCCAAATGGAAATGTTCCTTGCTTTTTTATTTTTTAAATGCATTTGCCATCTTGGTTTTGTATCTTTTCCAGGACTTTATCATTTGTATGTTGATGCCTTCCATTTTATCCATCTGAGAGCTTGCGTTTGAGCTTCCGGCTCACATATCCAGCTACCTACTGGTCATCTCTACTTGGATGTACTGCAGATACTTAACGATAACATATCTACAACTACATTCTTTTTCCCCTGTTGCTCTAAATCTGCTTCATTTCCTTTGATTTTAGACTCAGTGACTGTTTCCACTGTCCATTTAGCTTGGATCAGGCCCAAAATCTAGTATCTATTATCTTTGACCTCACATTGTTCCCAGATCTTATCAGTGTTACCTCTTAAAGGGGATTCACTTTCCTCCCATATCCCTGCTTCTTTCCTATTTCAAGTGACTATCAAGCTATTTCTAGATTATTATGGTATTCCTTTCCCTGGTGTTCTTTCCCCCAGCTTTTCTAGTCTTTTTTTCCATTTTCTACTCTCCAACCAGACTAATTATGAAATATAAACTTACCTTGTTACTCTCTTAAGTATTTAAATGACTGATTTCCCATTCATTCAGGAAAAAGTTAAAAATGCTAATTATTTCCCACAAAATTGTTTGTGATCTAACTTCTGCTGACTTCTCTAACTGTCCCTTGTCCCTTACTCCTCCCTTTCTCTCATGTCCCACCCCATATTAAATAACTCATTTGAAACTGCACCATTTTTCTTCCCATCTTCAAGTTGTTAAAAAACCTAGATCCCTCTGCTTAAAATACAAATGCTAACTCGCCAAATATTACTGTAATGCGGTATGTGGAAAAACTTCTGTAGCATTATATTTAGTTTGGTTTGAAGTTGGATTCTGGAAGGACAAGACAAATGTGTACAGTTTTCCCTCAGTATCCAAGGGGGATTGGTTCCAAGCCCCAGTACCCCTGTGGATACCAAAATCTGTGCATGTACCAGTCCCGCAGTTGGCCCTGCCAGAACCACATACACAAAATGTAGTCTTGCTTTTGGTTGTGGATGCGGAACTCACGGATAAGGAGAACTGACTGTACTTATTGGAAAAAAAAAATCCATTTATAAACAGACTTGCGCAGTTCAAACCCATGTTAAGGGTCAGCTGTATTTATAATAATGTCTTTCAGAAACTGATCTATTTCTGTATTAAATGATAATGGAGAATTGGTTTGTATAGCACAAAGGGGATTTCCTTAGAAAAGTGTTTCAAGTGGAAGTTGCTGATGGGAACACAAATTTCTTGTGAGCATTTCTCTTACGAGAAGTATGGATAAAATAGTTGGCTAATGGAAAAATGGTAATATAAATGCTGGGCTTAAAACTTCTTTATAGAAAACGAATAGATGTTTTAAATAATAAGCACTTGAGACCTGTCATGTTGAGTAGAGGTTTTTATGATGTACTATTAAGGTTATTGTCGTAGCAAAAATAATACAAGCAAGACATACATCTCTTACTGTGTGCCAGGCACTGTGCTTTACTAATTTGTTAGATTTCTGTGTCATTTTTCCAGTGCCATGAAAATGACATGTTCTTTCAAGATTGGCTTCTTTTACTTAGCAATACGCATTTTAAGTTTTCCCTCCATATCTTTTCATGGCTTGATTAGCTCATTTCTTTTTAGTGCTGAATAATATTCCATTGTCTGGGTGTACCATACTGTATCCATTCACCCACCGAACAACATTTGGTTGCTTCTAAATTTTGCTAATTATGTATAGAGCTGCTATAAATGTTTGTGTGCAGGTTTTTGGTGAACATACTTTTTTTGTTTTGTTTCGTTTTTTGAGACGGAGTCTCCCTCTGTCACCAAGCTGTAGTGCAGTGGCATGATCTCGCTCACTGCAACCTCCACCTCCTGGATTCAAGCGATTCTCCCGCCTCCGCCTCCCCGGTGTAGGCACGTGCCACCACGCGCAACTAATCTTTGTATTTTTAGTGGAGACGGGGTTTCGCCATGTTGGCCAGGATGGTCTCGATCTCTTGACCTCATGATCCTCCAACCTCGGCCTCCCAAAGTGCTGGGATTACAGGTGTGAGCCACCGCACCCAGCCGAACGTAAGTTTTTAACTCCTTCAGGTAAATACCAAGGAGTGCAGTTGCTGGACTCTGTGGTAAGAGTGTGATTCCAGCTGTATGACGTTCTGGACAAAGGCAAGAGTAAGGAACCAGCAAAAAGATCAGTGACTGTTAGTGTGGAAGGAGAGATGAATAGGTGGAGGACAGAAGATTCTTAGAGCAGTGAAAACACTACATATGATACTATAATGGTGGATACAGGTTGTTATACATTTGTGTGAACCCATGGGATGTGCAGTACCAAGAATGAATACTGATGGTAACTATGGACTTTGGGGGATAATGATGTGTCAGTGTTGTGGGTTTGTTTGTTGTAACAAACGTATCATTCTGGTGAGGGATGTTGATAGTGGGGGAAGGCTATGTATATGCAGGGGTGAGGAATATGTGGGACATCTCTGTACCTTTCAGTTTTGATACGAACCTATAACTGCTCTTTAAATAAAGTCTTTTAAAAAACATGTTCTTTAAAAATATTCTGCACTTAGAAATACTTACAAATTCAAATATAGTTTAAAATTTTTCTAAAAAATTATGACCTCTTCTGGGTAGTATAGAGGTAGTTGCGTACTTTTTGCAAACATAATGAGAAACCTCTTACCTGTCTGTATTAAAATTATATTAAAGTCAGAACATCGGAGTAACATATATATCTAATAGTATATAATTTCACACAATTCTTTGAATAAAGATTTATTCATTCTGTATCTGAGAAAGTTAGTGTCTTTTAGATTTAATGTCTTACTGAGTATTTGTTTTCTCATTTAATACAGTTGTGAAATATGTAGGGCAGATATACAGAATAGAGGGGAAACTGAGGTTTGGAGGTTTGTCCAAAGTCATGCAGCTACTAAGTGGCAGAACTGGAAAATAATCAATGTCTGTAGATTTCTAAGAGAGTGTTCTTTTTTCATTATCATGGTTATTTTTTGAAGTAAAACCTCAAGCTCTGAACAAGAAATTGGTAGCTATTTGGACAAGCTGGATGGCTATCTTAGAAAAGTAATTAATAATAGTAAATGTTCTATCTTGCGGGAAGTCAGGGACCCCGAATGGAGGGACCAGCTGAAGCCATGGCAGAAGAACATAAATTGTGAAGATTTCATGGACATTTATTAGTTCTCCAAATTAATACTTTTATAATTTCTTACACCTGTCTTTACTGAAGTCTCTGAACATAAATTGTGAAGATTTCATGGGCATTTATCACTTCCCTAATCAATACTCTTGTGATTTCCTATGCCTGTCTTTAATCTCTTAATCCCATCATCTTCATAAGCTGAGGATGTATGTTGCCTCAGGACCCTGTGATGATTGCGTTAACTGCACAAATTGTTCGTAAGGCATGTGTGTTTAAACAATGTGAAATCTGGGCACCTTGAAAAAAAGAACAGGATAACTGCGATGTTCAGGGAACAAGGGAGATAACCATTAGGTCTGATTGCCTGAGAGCCATGTGGAACAGAGCCATATTTCTCTTCTCACAAAAGCAAATAGGAGAAATATCACTGAATTCTTTTTCTCAGCAAGGAACAGCCCTGAGAAAGAGAATGCATTCTTAGGGGGAGGTCTGTAAAATGGCCGCTCTAGGATGTCTGTCTTATACAGTTGCAGATAAGGGATTAAATAAGCCCCGCTCTCTTGTAGCGCTCCCAGGCCTATTAGGACCAGGAAATTCCTGCCTAGTAAATTTTAGTCAGATCAGTTGTGTGCTCTCAAACCCTGTCTCCTGATAAGATGTTATCAATGACAATGTGTGCCCGAAACTTCATTAGCAATTTTAATTTTGCCCACATTTGCTTTGTGATATTTTATTGCCTTGTGAAGCTTGTGATCTCTGTGACCCACACCCTATTCGTACACCCCCTCCCCTTTGAAAATCACTAATAAAAACTTGCTGGTTTTGTGGCTTGGGGACATCACGTAACCTGCCGACATGTGATGTCTCCCCTGGACACCCAGCTTTAAAATTTTTCTCTTTTGTACTCTTCCCCTTTATTTCTCAGACTGGCCGACACTTAGGGAAATAGAAAAGAACCTACGTTGAAATATTGGAGGTGGTTCCCCCGATAGTTATAACATTAAAAGGATTATAAACTTCAGAATATTTGTTGTCAGTGATTGTTCCATCTTGTTTACCCTAAAAAATCCCCTTAGGTTCAGGTTAATCTTCTTCACTCTTCTCCAAAAGAGCACTGCTTTGGATTTTTTCATGTCTGCAAGTGAAGAGAGCATTTCACTGTATGATCTATACTTACTGGAGGTAATGATTAAGAACTTATCTTTAAAACTCATTAGTTGTTAGTGTGATTTTGTTCACTGACCATTTGACCAAGTGAGGGAGGAAATGGAACGCATAACTCAGGAAAGGGGAAAGAAGCTCTTCACAACTGTGGTATCCCGTAATGATAAAATTAGCCAAAACCAAACAGTACGTATGTTTAACTTTCTACCACATGTAAGATAATGTTTAGGACATAGTCCAGGTACTTTTAAGAAGTTATAGTTTGGGAAGATAAAGCTTTTTGTCAAGTGGAAAGTTAAATGATGAATTGAAGAGCTATAAATACAGTAATATAAAATGACACCTTACTTACTATTTGAGCAGCAGATAACAAACACCCTGAATTAAGAATAGGTGGCAGTCACCATGCTTTGAAAGTATTAGAAAGAAGAGCATTATGGATGCTCTTCTAATACATTCATGACATGAGTGCGACAATGGCAGCAACAATAATGATGATAAGAATAGTAGCAGACAGTAGCAAACACTTAAATGGCTACTGTTTCTGGCATTTTTATATATAAGAAATATAAAAAAATGTATAAAATATATATACACACACTTTAGTGGTACCTTGATTTCTTAACTTTATTTTTTTTAAAAAATTGATATATTAATATGAAAACTGTATATTTATGGTGTGCAACATGATGTTAACACCTTGATTTTTGAAAGATAGTTTTGATTTGTGTAGTATTCTAAATTGACCGTTGTTTGTTTTGTTTTTGGCTTAAATAACGGAAATTTATTATCTCAAAGTTCTGGAGTCTGGAAGTCCCAGATCAAGGTGTTGGCAGGTTTGGTTTCTTCTGAGGTTTTTCTCCTTGGCATGCAGATGGTCGCCTTCTCACTGTGTCCTTACGTGACCTTTCCCCTTGCTTGTGCACCCCTGGTGTCATAATCTCTTCTTAGAAGGACACCAGTCAGATTGGATCAAGACCCACTCTGACGATCTCATTTTAATTTAGTCATCTCTTTAAAGACCCTATTTTTAAATACCAGTGACATTTTGAGGTACTGGGAGTTAGTACTTCAACTTGTGAATTTTGGGGTGGAGGGGGAACATTAAGTTTCCATCTATTTATAAACTATCCATCTATTTATCATTTTTAACGTGGAGTGCTGTAAGATTGAAGGTGCTTTAAAAAATGAATATATATATGAAAACTTGTGGTTGAGTTTTTGTTGTGATCCTTCTGAATCCTTTGATCAGTGTAAACCGGTCACTTTCCTGCCTGTAATACAGCTTTCGATTCCTACCTTTCAGGATTATTGTGGGATAGGTTGACTGCTTTTGTTTTTGTTTTATTTAGTACTTTTAAAACATTGCTCCACTATCTTTAAAAAAGAATCGGTCCAGAGGCTTATTTGAGACTAATAATTTATTTGGCACTCTCTGACCCAGTGATCCACCTGCCTCGGCCTCCCAAAGTGCTGGACGCAGTAACCACGCCTGTAATCCCAGCACTTGGGAGCCAGAGGTGGGTGGATCACTGGGGCAGGAGTTTGAGAGCAACCTGGCTAACATGGCGAAACCCTGTCTCTACTAAAAATACAAAAATTAGCCTGGTGCGGTGGCATGCGCCTGTAGTTCCAGCAATCCAGGGTGACCACTTGGCTCAACTTAGGTTCCCTGTCTGGGCATGGTCACCTGGTCACCTGGAAGTGGCCATGATAGGGCTCACTTTGTTTTTCTCCTCTCGGAGGGACCACTGTCCTTCACTGCCTGATATCCAGTGTCTTGAAAGTTATCATTTCACTTAATTTTTCTGGTTGGTAAGTTGTTTCAGGTTAGAGTGGGGTGGTAGGTGGCTGGAAAGGGTAGATTCTAGATATTTTAACTTAACTCCCTAAGCATTAAATGTAAACCCATTATCAGACTAGAGTAAGACCTATATTAAATAATTTTATTGCTTCATAATGTATGTAAGGTATTTATCACAGTGGTGACACGGCAAAAAAATCTTTGCTGTTGCTATCCTTATTATCTCATCAGAGGACTCAATGTTGGTGTCTTCCTTACATTTAAGTGTTAAATTATTTAAGATAGATCCAATACAGCTGATTGCAGCTGCACATCGAGACAGTGCTATTGAAGGAACCTGGTAGTGGGTAAAGAATATTGAAAAAGTTGATATAAACATTATGGCAGTGGCCCAAATAGCTATTATTTTCTTCTTTGTACTAGGGAAACTCCTGGAATTTATTTGGGTTTGGGCTGAATGAAGACTACTTAAAAAAAATTTTTTTTAAAGCAGTTTTGTTGCTGTGTGTGACTAGCCACATGAGTAAGTTGAAGCTATGGAATGTGAATGCCAGAGGTTTTTGAGTAGCTTCCAGGAAGAGTCCTTATAGGGAGTGAATGTATCCTTTTCTTGCCATTGCCTTTTTACAGGTGGTGTTGGCGCTTGCTATCCCATGTCATTAGGTGGAAGCAGTGGATTCAGGTTGACAGTAACAAAGCTGAGGAGCTTAGGTCCCTGATCATCACTGGAGCCACTGGATCCACCCTGAATAGTTTTAAGGTGTTTTCTGGTTAGGTTTTTCTGTCACTTGCAGCTGAATCAATCCACACTGATAATATAATTTATGATAATATAGTATAAAATATCCATGATATTTAAAAATTACCATTATTTCTTTAATATTGCCAAGGAAATAAAGTGTTTAGAAATGTGTAGGTCAGGGTGGCTTTAAAAAATAGCTTTTTGAAATTAATAGCTGTTTTATATATGTGCCTGGTGTTTTACAGACATTTTATGTCCTTTATTTGCTTTTCATGACAATGCTGCAAAGTTCCATTATTATCTCTGTTTTATTGATGCTATGAGGTTTAGAGAAGTTACCTAACGTTGCATTGGTCGAGTTCATATTCAATTTCAAGTCTGTCTGATTCCAAATCACATACTTTTTTCTTTCTTTTTTTTTTTTTTTGAGACGGAGTCTCGCTCTGTCGCCCAGGCTGGAGTGCAGTGGCCGGATCTCAGCTCACTGCAAGCTCCGCCTCCCGGGTTCACGCCATTCTCCGGCCTCAGCCTCCCGAGTAGCTGGGACTACAGGCGCCCGCCATCTCGCCCGGCTATTTTTTGTATTTCTTAGTAGAGACGGGGTTCGCCAGGATGGTCTCGATCTCCTGACCTCGTGATCCGCCCATCTCGGCCTCCCAAAGTGCTGGGATTACAGGCTTGAGCCACCGCGCCCGGCCATAAATCACATACTTTTTTCACTAACCCATGCTTTTCTAACTCCTTTGTTTTAAAGTTTCATTTCTGAGTGTCTTCTGATTGGTAATTTATTCTGTTTAGGAGATGCCCTGTAAAAGTGACTAAATTTATTATTTCACACCACTTCTTTTGTTTCTTATGTTGACATAAGTTACATGTCTTTTAGTTACTTGCATCATTTCTGTGGCACCTCATTCCCAGGAAAAGTTAAAACAAACTTTCCTGAATCTATAAAGTTGAACACCACCATAAACTCTGGACTCATGATAATTTAACCTTATATTATATACCATAGATGAGCGTTTGGTCTGAAGAAGGCTTCAAACTAGCCTTTGCTTAAGCTTCTTAACTGTGCTGGTATCCTCTATCAATTAAAGGTTTGGTTTATGTATGGTTAAGCTTTAAACGACCACATTTAGGATCTGAGGAAAACAATTTGACTCTTCTAGCCTATTCTAAGTCTCTTAATAAGTCTCTTAATTCACTGAGAAATTTTGATGCATTTTTAGTTTTCATTCACTTACTTTGTTTTAGCCCTCTCTTTTTGTTCTGGACTGACATATTAGCAGTCAGAGGACAGACATACCATATCCTAGGAACCTAAGCATGTCAAGAATTACTTAAAATACATGGTTGCATAAAATGTTTATGTCTTAAAGAAATTTACTTTTTGTAATCTGTTATGGCAAAATATTTTTAAAGCCTGGGTGTTCCAGACCAGTTCTACCTGTTACCTCTTAACTGAGATGAAGACTGCATACCTGAAAGAGAAATTCACTGGTATAAGAGACACATGCCAGAACTACTGAGAATTAAGTCTTTGTTTATGTAACCTTTTAGTTTGTTGAATCTTTCCTTTTTTGAAGTACATGAAATTAAATACTATGGAATAATTTGCCATTCTCAACTGTTAATATATTCCCTATGCTGTAGAATTTGTTAGTGCTACCTTTATTGTTATATAAACCTGACATGGATTTTCACTTTAGTAATTGACAAAGTATGAATGTAAATTTAACAAGGAAAAACATTTAAAATTAGTAATGTTACATATACAGGTGTTGTATAAATTCTGAATTTTCTTGGTCTCTAAGACCTATCCATCACCTCTTCTTCCACCCACCTCTGGTACTGGATATACGTAGTATTTATTTATTTATTTATTTATTTATTTATTTTGCCTCTTTTTCCTTTACAATAGTTACCTATTTTCCAACTTCTCGAGTTGGAGTGCTACCGGTTGAGGGTAATTGTATTGAGTAGTTCTTTTAAAGAGAGCTTTCTTAGGATATATCCAAATACTTCCACCTCCAGTATAATAGCCGTTAGCTACATATGGCTAAGTTGATTACACTAATCAAAACAACATAAATTCAGTTCCTCAGTTTTGCTAGCCTTATTTCAGGTGCCCGGTAGCTACATGTGGCTAGTGGCTACCATCTCGGAGAGCACAGCTTTATAGAACGTTTGCAGTGTTCTGTTGAGTATACTTCTAATCAGAATGTGGACTGAAGAAGGCCCCTGGTGCAACTCTATTTTAGATATGTGTCATTTAATAATGTACTTATGGCTTTAATTTCTGGCTGAGGTTGTTTGAAAAAGTGAGGTCTTTAATCCCTGTGAAGCTTGCCTTGCTTACCAGTCTACATTCTGATGAGTTTTCTCACTATATTTTGAAGTCTTTTACAGTGCTGCCTATTTAACAGACAAATAGGACTTTACTTGTTGTTAATGATTTGCCAGAAAAAAATTATGGATATGTTTTTAGAAGTTTTTTATATTCCTGATTATAAGAGTACTAGATGTATTATAGGAAACTGGAAAATGTAAAGAGTAAATAATAAAAACTTACATTATGCTAACTCAGATAATTTACTGTTTTTTTTACTTGTTTTATTAATAATTTAATTAAAAAAATTTAAACTGTTGGGAATTTGTCTCATGTTCAGTTTATTTCCATTTCGTTCCCCTAACATTGTAGCATAAGGGTTTCTATATGATACTGTGGGGGGAAAAAAAAATTCTTAAGTATACACTGCAGTATTGAATTCAGTGGTTATAATTGCTTAACCATTCCCCTGTTGTTGGACATTGTGTTCTGTGTAATGGTGCTCTTTGTTTCATAACATAGATTACAAGGGTACATCTCTAACTTCAGTATAATTGTTTTACTTTTTTTGGTAATTATTTGTTAAGTTTATGTCTTGTACTAGAGTATAAGCCATTTGAGTGCAAGGACCATGCCTTGATTACTTGTCTTAGGTCTTTTTTGCATTGAGAAAGGATATAAAGTTATTTTAGTGATATTTTTATCCTCAGTTTCTATCATTATGTCTGATATATAGACACTTGTTTTATTGAACTTAGATAATTGGATTTTTCGTTTTCATAGGTTTTGCTTATGGATAAGAATATGCATGACATTTTAATAAAGTAATAATTCAGCTTTTTGGACACATTCCTTTAGGGATTATAGTCTCATTTGTAATACACATTTTTCCTTTTTTGCGGCTCTTTTCACAGGAGAAAGTTTTTGGATATGCCATTTAAAGAGATGAATAATTTTTCAAGGACATCTATATTTAAGCATCCTATTTGCCTGGCTTTATCACATACCACAATATGGTTTAGCTATTTGAAGAACATCTTTAGTGGCAAATGCAAAACAGTGAATCATGGGTGCTGGGATACTGGCCACATTTAGTTGTGATATAGCTTTGTAGCTTGTATAAGTTGATTTCAACAGTGTTCTAAAAGGAACTATGAAAAGCAAATTTGAGGATATGTATAGTTTTTTTTTTTCCTAAACTTACTGGGTTTTGCGTTTAAAATGTGGCAGATATGAAACCTTATTCATGTAAATATGGTATATGTTAGAAATTGTAATATGTTGTTACCAATAAATGTACTGGTTAATGAAGTTCTAAACTATTCTTAAACACTATTTTAAATGCCTTTAACAGTAATGTGTTTTAGTGAATAATAGTAACTAAACAGCATGTGCAATGCAGTCCATTTCTTTAAAGAGCATACAAAGGACGTATGTCAGTGTAAAGAGAGCAGCAAATTGGAAAACATTTATAGTAATGTTTTTAGTTGCTACATTAGACTATGAGGAGAACATTACTATTACTGTGAAATACAAATTGTTGACTGCAAATAGTTTTTCTGGTATCATTATAAGTGCTTTATTCATTCAACAGTATACCCTTATCATAGTTCTATAGTAATACCTTTAAATCTACCTTATTTTTAATAACTTTTAATATTCCATTGCTTGGATAAATTATTTATCCATTACCCCTACTAAAGGATTTTTGAGTCACTTTCTTTACATCTGAGTATCAAAGAATGTTCTTATAAATATATATTTATGCAGATTCTAGGAAAAATACTATAATTTTTTCCTGTACTTCTGACATTTCTTCAGTTAGTGTTATATGCTTTTATAATAAGGACAAAGTAAAAATTTATATTTGTAAAAAATGCTTTAAAAAGTTGTTTAAATATTTGAGAGGAAAAATTAGGTTATTTTCTCTCTTTATAACATGCACCAAAATAAACTCCAGATAATTAAAGAGGATAAAGGTAAAATGAGAAACCATAAACAAAATGAAACTATACAAGTTCCCATCTAATCTGATGGGATGGGATAACTGATATGAAAACAATCATATGTTTCATAACTGATATGAAAACAATCATATTATAATGTAGGTTTTACTTACTGAAAGTGAACAAAACTAAAAGAAGTTGAGAGAGAAAAAACTGAGGAAAACCATATTCCCCAAAAGGCAGACATGGCACTAATATTTTTGACATAAAGAGGTTATACAAATTCACCATAAAACCTCAAATGTCAATAGAAACAGGGTACCAGGATTTAGACAATTCACCAAAGAAATGCAAATGACAAAAATAATGCTCAAGATTTTAAAAGATGAAAATTGAAACATCAATAAGAGATCATTTTATTCTTGTAAAACCCAAAAATATTTTAAATGTGGTAGCATCTGCTGTAGAAGAGCGTAAATTTGTCACATTTATTCACTGCTGGTCAGAGTTTTTCTTGATAGTTTTGCCTTTAGTTAATAGTTAATAGACTAGAACAGTTGTAGGTTTACAGAAAATTGAGCAGATGGTACAGAGATCCCCTGTCACAGCTACCCCATCTCCTTCCGTTTCTGTTGTTAACATCCTACATTAGTGTAGTACACTTGTTACATACAGTTAATGAACCAATGTTGACACATTATTATTAACTAAGGTACATAGTTTTCTTTAGGGTTCATTCTGTGTTGTACATTTGTTTGGGTTTTGACAGATGTGTAATATCAAGTATCTACAGTTACAGTATCATACAAAAGGGTTTTACTGTCCTAAAACTCCCCCGTGCTTCCTTTTTCCTCTTGTTGCCTCCAACCACTGAGCTTTTTGCTATCTCTAGTTTTGCCTTTTCCAGAATGTCGTATAAATGGAATTGTCCAGTGTGTAGGCTTTTCAGAATGGTTTCTTTCACATAGAAATATGCATTTAAGTTTCGTTCATGTCTTTTTTGTGGCTGTATGATTAATTTCTTTTTATTGATGAATAATACTCCGTATACCACAGTTTATCATTTACCTATTGAAGCACATATTAGTTCCCTCCAGTTTTTGGCAATTATAAAGCTGCTAAAAACATATATATACAGGTTTTAGGGACATAACCCCAACACAAGTCAAGGAACATCTATTCTCAGCAATAACAAATGCATTATTAATACATGGAAAGAAGATGAAGCTCAGAATTATACTGAATGAAAGAACCAGTCCAATAAAGAGCACATACGATTTGATTTCATTTGCATATAATTATATGAACTTCAAACTAATTTATAGTGATAGGAAAACAAATCATTTGTTGCCTGGAGAAAGTGGGGGCTTTTGAAGAGGGGCAGGAAAGAGGGATTTTTAAGGAGTACAGGAAACTTCGTGGGTTGATGGATATGTTCATTATAGTGACTGTGGTTATGATTTTATGGATGTATACATATTGACAAACTTATCAAATTGTACACTTTAAATGTGTGCTATTTATTGTATGTCAGTTTTGCCTTAATAAAGCTCCTTTTTTAAAACGAAGCTTAGAGTTTTAAAGAATATAAAGTATATGCTAAAAACTGAGAAAAATTTAAAATATGAATTTGTTAATTTATTGAGAATAACTAATAAAGCCATTTAATTTTACCTACGTAGTACTTAATGAAAAATATGTTTTTCAATACAAAAAATTTAGTGAGAAGAATGGCATTGCTCTGTAATTTTGTGAATCTTTTCAGTGTCTGACTTTAGTAGTAAACGACGGCTGGATTCTCACCTGCTTCTTCATGTGATCAGTTGTGATATGTTGTCTTTGTTGAAGTAAATGAAGAAAAATCATCATTGTACATATTTGTAGTTGGAAAAGGGAGGGGAATATTAATAGCCTTTCTAGATAATTCTGGATATTCTTCAAGTTCTCTGTTGAAATCCCCTATCTTGATACCTCAAACATATTAATAGCAGTGATTTTGAAGTTTATGTTAAGTTTCTGGATCTCCTGTAGGGATGTGTGTGTGTGTGTGTGTGTGTGTGTGTGTGTTTTCTCTCAATTTTATGATATTTTAGTTTTATCATCTGATGTGGCTGCTAATGTTTGACTGCTGGACATAGCATGTGAAAAAATTGCATAGAATTAGGTAACATTCTCTTCGGAGAGGATTTACATTTTCTTCTGGCAGTCAGTTACGGTTGAGGCGGACTACCATAATCTATTCAGTAATTGAACTGTTTTGAGGCAGATTTTCAGTCTTTTGAGGGTTGGTCTAGTTTTGATTTTTCCTTATTACTTCTAGGATATAGCCCTTTAGTAGACTCAAAAACCCTGGAATTTTTCTTCTTTGTGAGTCCAAAACTCTAATTTTTGTGTTCCCTACTCTGTAAGAATGCTAGAAGCTCTCTTAGGCTTCTCAACTTCAGAGCTGCAACTTTGTAGTCAACTTCAGGTTCACTTCTTTCTCTACCCCCTACCCTGCCACTTCAAGGATTTTGGTTTCAAATCTTTATTGCCTTGGGGGCTGTCCAGTACTTGAGTAGATTTTTAAAAATAATTTCTTTTAGCTTTTAAAGATTTTCCTCATTGATAAGATTGGCTTGCAACAAATTAGTCTATCACTGGTAGAGATAGAAATCTCCAGATTGTCTAAGAATTGTTTGTTTTTTAAAAAAGTGTTTCAGTGTACTAGATAGTAGAATTTCAGGGGCTTGATATATTATAATTACTCTCATGCTGAATTCATAGCTAGTTGAGAGTTGAAGAAGTAAGTTAGAGATCAGAATGTCATCTATATTACTGGTAAAATCTAGGATGCAGGCTGTGGCTCAAATATGGGACAAAACTATTGTCCTGAATAAAATTTGAGTCGTAGATACATTTTCCTCACAGAGTTGAAATCTTCCTTGCTTTGTTTATTGCAAGAATAAGAGTAGATGAGAATAAATGCGTGTCATTTATATGGGTCAAGATTCTGGAAAATTAAGTAATTTAGTGTAACTTAAAATTGCAAATCACTGTTGTGGTCAGTGTCTGTTATATACAACCTATGATTCTTTCTTCAGTTGAGCTTATATTTTTATGAATTTTGCAGAGCGTGGATATGTAGTAAGTAAGGTTGAGCCTGCCAGGATATAAAATACTGTTTTGCATTCTTAGGAATTATCAAAAAGTATAGTATTTTGTGATGATTATGTTTGCCATTTGGTAACTGTTATGCAATCTGGTTATTTGCCATTCATATTCAGAATTTATCTAAGAGTCAGTGAGTTGTGTACTCCAAGAATTCTCTCAGTATTGCAGTATATGTCACAATAATGTGGCAATATCTTTCATCAATTCTAAGCCATGTTATTAGGCATGTTAACTGTAGGAATCACCCATTTAAAACTGCTTGACTTTGAACCCAACTGTGTTTTAACCTTTTTTTAAAAATTGTAAATAAGACTTTACAGTAATGGCCAGAACTCATTTAGTATTCCTAAGGTTGTAATCAGTGCTAACACCAGGTAACACAAATGCAGTCAAGCTACTTCCCTTAAAAAAACTCACCAAACTTTAGGATCAGATTACCATAACATGGGCTAAATTAAAAACAGAAATGAAATACGCAGTATTTATTACAGGGATATTTAACAGGAAAAGAAAGTATCTTTAGGCCATGTTGGTTTGACTTTTATTTTACGTAATTTTATAATTAGTTCAATCCATTCATAGAAATCTCTCAAAGAAAAATTTTGACATAGCTCTTTTTCTTTTCTTTCTTTCTTTTTTTTTTTTTTTCGGAGACAGGGCAGACTGGAGTGCTGTGGCATGATCTTGGCTCACTCCAACCTTTGCCTCCAGGGCTCAAACTGTCTTCCCACCTCAGCCTCCAAGTAGCTGGGACTACAGGCATATGCTACCATGCCCGGCTAATTTTTGTATATTTTGTAGAGACAGGGTTTCATCACATTTCCCAGACTGGACACAGACTCCTGAGCTCAAGTGGTCTTCCTGCCTTAGCTTCCCAAAGTGCTGGGATTATAGACATGAGCCACCAAGCCCGGCTGACATAATACAGTAATTGGTTTCGTATTAGGAACATTAAACTATATTTTTATATTTCATAAACTCTTATTTTTGTGATTTTTAAAACAATTTTTTGGTGGAGATGGGGACTGAAATAACTTTCTAGGTATAGAACCCTAATTTGCAGCCGGGCGCGGTGGCTCAAGCCTGTAATCCCAGCACTTTGGGAGGCCGAGACGGGCGGATCATGAGGTCAGGAGATCGAGACCATCCTGGCTAACACGGTGAAACCCCGTCTCTACTAAAAAAAATACAAAAAACTAGCCGGGCGAGGTGGCGGGCTTCTGTAGTCCCAGCTACTCGGGAGGCTGAGGCAGGAGAATGGCGTAAACCCGGGAGGCGGAGCTTGCAGTGAGCTGAGATCCGGCCACTGCACTCCAGCCTGGGCGACAGAGCGCGACTCCGTCTCAAAAAAAAAAAAAAAAAAAAAAAAAAGAACCCTAATTTGCAATACTGTTTCTATTGGAAATTGGAATTTTATTTACAAATTTAAATTTCAGTCATTATCAAAGAACCAGTTAGGTTGTAAGACGGGTGGGAGTTGTGTGTGAGCTCAATTAAATCAGACCATCTTTATTTTGTGTATACTGCATATACACATACACATGCATATACAGTCATTCCTTGAAGTCTGTGGGAGACTGGTTCTAGGACCACTGGAGGATACCAAAATCCATCCATGCTCAAGTCCCTTATATAAAATAGTGTAGTATTTGCATATAACCTGTGCCCATCTGGCTGTATACTTTTAATCATTTCTAGATTACTTATAATGCCTAATACAATGTAAATACTATGCCGATAGTTGTTATATTGTGTTGTTTAAGAACTAATGACAAGGAAAAAAGTCTGTGTATGTTCAGTACAGATGCAACAATCTGTTGGTTTTTTTCCTGAATATTTTCAGTTCCTATTGGTTGAGTCCATGGATTCAGAAACCACAGATATGGAGGGCTGAGTGTATACAGTGTTTTTGGTATTTTTCATTTTCAGAAGTGTTGGTTTAGATTCAGATATGTTTGTTATTTAGAAGTTTCTTTAAGATAATGTTTTCTGGCTGGGTGTGGTGGCTCACGCCTGTAATCCCAGCATTTTGGGAGGCCGAGGCGGGCGGATCATGAGGTCGAGAGATCGAGACCATCCTGGACAACATGGTGAAACCCCGACTCTACCAAAAATACAAAAACTAGCTGGGCGTGGTGGCACGCGCTTGTAGTCCCATCTACTCAGGAGGCTGAGGCAGGAGAATCGCTTGAACCTTGGAGGAGGAGGTTGCCGTGAGCTGAGATTGCGCCACTGCACTCCAGCCTGGTGACAGAGTGAGACTGTCTCAGAAACAAACAAAAAGATAATATTTTCTGTCGTTTCGGTGACAATTATGCAAGAAAGGAAGGTCAGCTTCATTACCTGGTACACAGGAGAAAAAAGCATTCATAAAATGGGATGCTACTGATTTGACTGCTTCGTGGGTAGAAACCATAAGATCATCTTTAGATTTTTGACTTATACTTTTTTAAAAAAGTACAAACCATTCAGTACATTTTATAATACTGTAGATTAATGGAAACCATTGTTGTTGGTAGTTTTTCAGGGAAACGTGGTAATAAAATATCGAGACCTCAGTTACGTATGTCTGTTGGTTTATACGACTGACTTTATTAAAATATTAGTTTGATGTCACTCTTTTTTCCCCCAAGAAAACCTGCTTTCTGTATCTTCCCATATTTTTCAAGCAGGTCTGCTGTAGTTAATTCCTGTCTGTCAGCATTTGGATTGTTTATACTGTACTTCCCACGTGGTGTTGGTAGGTATTTTCTTGCTGTATTAGCTGGCTGCAGTATTATGGCTTTGCTTGCTGATGGAAATAGGTTTGTTCACTAAGCTCCTTAGGGCAAGGACATTAGCTCATTCATTTATGCTGTAGACGAATTAGTTGAAATGATATCCCAGAGCTATCAAGTTAACAGCGGAGTTCTTTTATCTGTTTCTGTATTCCTTTGCTTTGATTGAGAAAGTGAACTTATTTCGCAGTTGATTCTTAAATCCCTTGTGTTCAAATGATTTTATGTACGCTCAGTCATTTAATGAATATTTAGTAACTACGGCATGCCAACCACTGGTTTAGGCAGTGAACAAAGCAGATAAAATTTCCCTCCCTATCAGTTTGCATTTTAATAAGGAGCTAGATAATAATTTAATTGTTTGTAAGATAGTGATAAGTGGTAAGGAGAAAGAAGGTAAAACAAAGATAATGTGAAATATAGAATTTTTAAAGCTTATGTATTATAGTAAGTTCTCCCAGAAATGATGACTTTTAAATGAAGACTTGGTGGAGAGCTACCACCAAGTGTTGTAGAGATATGGGTGTGAGCATTTCTGATAGAAGGAAATAGTGAATCCAAAGTCCCTGAGTCAGGACCATGCCTTTTGTGGTTTTTAAAAAACTTCTTGTTTTGAAACAATTTTTATAAACTTACTGCATACACGAAACATTTGATTTGTCAACTGTCCAAATAATGTTCTTCATAGAAAAAGAATCTGACCCAGGATCATATATTCATCCAGCTCTCGTGGCTCTGGAATCTCCTTCAGTCTGGAACAGTTCCCCAGTCTTTCTTGACTCTCATGCTCTTGACAGTTTTGATGATTACAAGCCATTTATTTTGTAGAAATTGTTCCAAATTTGCCACTGGGAGCCCTTTCATACTGGCTTATATGTCCTCTTGACAAGTCACCATCAGTCCTTGTACACTTCTTCACTTATTTTTAAACTTTTTTCTTGAAATAATTATAAATTCACAGGAAGTTTGCAAAAATAGTACAGAATGGTCCTGTGTACCCCATTTCCCATAGTGTTTATATCTTACATAACTGTAGCTTATTCTCAAAACGAGGGCATTGACATCGATACATTGTGTATGTATAGCTCTATGCCATTTTATCACCTGTGCACTTCCTTCCTTTTTGGTACGAGATGCTACAAGCTCATCTTACAATTTTCCTACTCCAGCCTTAGAATCAGCATTTCTCCAAGGAGCTGTAGTTCCGTTTAGTGAAGAGTAGTATTTTAAAACCAAGATCTGAGTGCTAGATGAGCTCATTGCTATGGGAGTATCTATTGTATACCAGGCCCTTTCAGTGGTCACATCCAGGAAGCACGTGTGTGTGTGTGTGTGTGTGTGTGTGTGTACACCCACACAGACATTTATCTACATCTATAGTTCTGTATCCATCTTTTTTTTTTAACTTTTTTATTTTTGAGACGGAGTCTCACTCTGTTGCCCAGATTGGAGTGCAGTGGCATGATCTCGGCTCACTGCAACCTCTGCCTCCCAGGTTCAAGCAATTCTCTTGTCTCAGCCTCCTGAGTAGTTGGGACTACAGGCGTGTGCCACCACGCCCAGCTAATTTTTGTATTTTTAGTAAAGACAAGGTTTCACCATGTTGACCAGGCTGGTCTCGAACTCCTGACCTTGATTGTTCCGCCCTCCTCAGCCTCCCAAAGTGTTGGGATTACAGGCGTGAGCCACCACACCTGGCCCCCTGTATGCTTTATATATTGAAATCTGTTAATTCATATTGATACCTCTAGTTCCAGCTTAACACCATGAGTTCATTGTAGTGTGCCCAACCCTCCTCCCCCATATTTGTATTCATTCTATCAGTAGTATGAGCCTGGTTCAGTTATTACATACTAATTGGCTGAATTCCTCATATTTAGTCAGTCTCCCAACTCTGTAAGGCTGTGGTGCTGCTCAGTTTTCCCTCCTTGTTAGTGTCCTGTCTGCCACTGAGCTACCTTCCTACACCATTCGTACTTCTTGTGTAGGGTACCTTTTGTGATTTTGAAACCTTTAGAAAGCCAGTGTGGCAGAAGCACAATGAGTGAGACAGAAAGTAATGGGAGGGGAGGTTTGAGAGTTAATAACTAGGTGGATGCGAGCAGATGATAGACTCAGAGGCTGGGAATTGTGCTTTACTCTCAATGAAATGGAAAGCCATTGGAGGTTTTGAACAGAGGAGTGACAGCATCATTCTCTGTGTTCCATTGAAAATATTCTAAGAAGAGAGAGAAGGCAAAGTTGGAAGCAAGAAGACCTAATGGCAGACATTCGCAGTGATTCCAGCAAAATGTTGGTGATTTGTAAAGGTGGTGAAATCTGGTGGAGTTCTGGATTCATTTTGAAGGCAGTCCTGACCAGATTTGTAAGTGTTAGGATTTGGGCTCTTGAGAGAAAAAGCAGTCAAATTTGAATATTAACATTATTGGCCTGAGTATTTGCAAGGATGGAATTGGCATGAATGGAGATGTGAAAGACTGAAGGAGGGAAGTGGTTGTAGTAGAAAAAGGAAGGGGTAGGGCATAGTTTTGGACATTATTGTTTGAAATACTTACCATACATTCAGAAAAAGCTGATAAATAGCAAATAGATATATGGGTCTTGAATGCAGGATTTTAGTTGGAATAGAGATATTATATTTAGGAGCCATCAGCACATATTTAAAGACACAAGACAAGATGGAATTCAGGGAGTGAGTGAATTTAAGAGAGAAGAGGCCCAAAGACAGGAGAAAACCAATAAAGGATACTAAGAAAGGTCAACCAGAGAAATATGTGATAAACAATTTAAATGGGTTTTCATCAAAGCAAAGTAGAAAAAGTTTTCAAGTTTTTGAAAATAATAGGTCAAGGCAATCCTGACCAAACCTTGACCTGTTATGTTGAAAAAAATGGTGAAGGACTGTCTAAAGATGTTTATAGGTCAAGTAAGATGTGAACTGTGATATGATCATTGGATTAGCAACATGTAGGTCACTGATAAGCTTGAAAAGAAAAGTTTAGGCAGTGTGATGATGGCTGTTAGTCGGGGGAGAACTAATTGTAGTGAATCGTAAAGGGAATGGGAGGAGAAAAAACTTAAGACAGCTAGAATAGGTATCTCTTCCAAGACATTTTTCTGTGAAGAAAAAGATTGAAATGAAGTGGCAGCTGTATGGGAGGGTCGGGTCAAGAGATTTTATTTTCTTAAGGGTAAGAGAAATAATGACATGTTTCCATGCCAATGGCAATAATCAAGTAGAGAAGGCAGTGAGAAGAAATGAAGAGATCACAGGGGCTGGGGAGACATAGAACTGCTGTTGTGGTGTTAATGAGCAAGAGGGAATGGGAGACTTAGTGTGTAGGTGGAGGGATTAGCTGTAGCTAGGACTGTACATCCATAATAGCAGGAAAGAAAGTAAAATGTGTGGGCACAGATGCAGGAATGTGGATAGATTTGGTGATGAAGGCTTGTGCAAGTTCTCAGGTAAGAAGCAAGATTTGAAGAATTCTGCACTTGAGGAATTTACAGCTAATAGATGTGAGATAAGCTGTGTACAAAAATAACTTTTATAAGGACAAAGTGACATCTTTGAAGAACATGTAATGTATAGGAGTTAGGAAGGAGAGATTTTTACCCTGGAGGATCCTGAAGATTTCACAGAAGTAAGTTTTATCTGAACTGATCTTTGAAGAATAGATATATATTTGATCAAGTAGAGATGACTCAAGAACTTTAACTTTTTTGTTTTTTTATTTTAATGCTTAGCACTCAGCCATGGTACATGGCTCAGCAAATGAATGATTGTTGAATGTTCTGTGGTGAAAGGCTGTGAGGAAAGTGATGGAAATAGAAAGACTAAGGTGAAAGATGAAAGTTTGGGTGGTCCAAACTTTCCAGTGGATACTGTTCAATAGATATATAATGTGAGCCACATATTTAGTTTAAAATTTTCCAGGAGCCTCATTTTAAAAAGTGGAGAGAAACAGATGAAATTAATTTCAATAAATATTTCATTTAACCCAGTATAGCAAAGTATTATTTTAACATGTAATCAATATTTTAAAATTATTAACAAGTTATTAAAAGAGTTATTTCATATTCTTATTAGTACTAAGTCTTTGAAATCCAATGTGTATTTTACATTTACCAGAGCATCTCAGTTCAGGCTGACCACATTTCAAGTGCTTGGTAGCCAGATGTAACTAGTGCCTTCTCTATTGGACAATACAAATCTAGAGCAGATGTGAAAGAAGGGTGGTAAATAGTAGGAAGTCAGATTGGAGAAGGTTGATTGGCAAAGTATTCCAAATGCTAGTTGAGACTTGATTTTCTAGGCATTTGGAAGGTATGGAATAATGTTAAGGGTGCCTGTAATCCCAGCTACTTGGGAGGGTGAGGGAAGAGAATCACCTGAATCCGGGAGGCGGAGGTTGCAATGAGCCAGACCGTACCACTGCACTCCAGCCTGGGCGACAGAGTAAGACTCTGTCTCAAAAGAAAACAACAACAACAACAAAAACACCCCCCCACACATACAAATTTGAATATTAAGAAGAGCATAAAATGTATGAATAGGAAATAGTGAGAATCTGAAACCATAATAGAGAATGAAGTGGAGAAGGGAGCCAACTGTGAGACCTTAGAGGAAGTATCAGCAGTACAGAGGGAATGACTTGAAGTAAGGGACAAGGGAAAGGAATTCTGAACCTGAGTTACATAGAATGGCATTGGTTATTAGATGTAGAGTAGGTAAGATTTTTTTTTTTTTTTTTTTTTGAGACGGAGTTTCACTCTTGTTGCCCAGGCTGGAGTGCAATGGCGCAATTTTGGCCCACTGCAAGCTCCACCTCCCAGGTTCAAGCAATTCTCCTCCCTCAGCCTCCCAAGTAGCTGAAATTACAGGGGCCTGCCACCTCGCTTGGCTAATTTTTTGTAGTTTTAGTAGAGACGAAGTTTCACCATGTAGGCCAGGCTGGTCTCAAACCCCTGACATCAGGTGATCCGCCCGCCTCGGCCTCCCACAGTGCTGGGATTATAGGCGTGAGCCACCGTGCCCAACAGAGGAGGTAAGATTTGAATGAGAAGATGCCTGATTTAGTTTTGGTTATGTTGATACCAAGATGCTGGCTATTTACACAACAGTTTTTTGAGTATATATACTATGCTTGGAATATAGAAAATAAGTTTTTACTTTCAAGGAAGATAAAAAAATTCCTTACCTTTCAGGAATTTATGACCTCCAAAATTTTAATCTTGCATCCCATCATCGAAAAAATCTTGAGAATATCTCCAAATATATTTTATTTATAATTTGTGTACATGGACTATAGTATTAAAATACGTAAATTACAAGATATACATAAAATAGGAGTTTTTAAAGTATAATTTTATAAACATAAGATTTTTATAAATACTACTTTATTAATGCTACAGACTTTTTCTTTCCCCCCTAAATGACATATGCTTTATTGCTTTTTACAATTTTGGCTTAATGTTGTTGCAGTGATTTGAAGATTGGGTTCTAAGTTCAGTTTATTTTGCTACCAGGTTTTGAGAACCATCATAGGTTTTTGTTTCCTCCTGAAATTTCACAAGGAGGTATAGATACAAGTAGAAGAAGCATAATACGTTAGTGGCTGTAGTTACTAAATCACAATACTCACTTTCTAATTCTGCTCATCAGTGATACAACTTCTTTTTTTTTTTTGCACCTTAGTAGATCATTTTACACTCTCGTTGCATAGGTCCACTCAACTTAGGAGTCTTCTTGGGTCCTTTGGGTATCTGGTGGATACTTGGAAATAAGGGTACTCGATCACAGTGTACTATTTTGTAGAAATAGGGTTATTAAGCCTACAAGATGATTCAAAGAATAAAGTCTAGATATTTGTTGACTTTGTTGCCTTTTCTATTTTGAGTGTAAGAAAAATTATGGCTATTTGTGGCAATTTAGGTTCAGTGTCTTTGAGTAATTTTGTATTTCTTTTAAACCATAGTTGCTGGCCAGGTGCGGTGGCTCGTGCCTGTAATCCCAGCACTTTGGGAGGCCGAGGCAGGTGGATCACCTGAGGTCTGGAGTTCAAGACCAGCCTAGTCAACATGGTGAAAACCCATCTCTACTAAAAGTGCAAAAATAAGCCAGGCGTGGTGGCGGGTGCCTGTAATCCCAGCTAGTTGGGAGCTGAGGCAGGAGAATCTCCTGAACTGGGGAAGGCAGAGATTGCAGTGAGCTGAGATCACGCCGTTGCACTCTAGCCTGGGCAACAAGAGCGAAACTCCGTCTCAGAAAAACCCCAAAAAAACCATAGTTGCTAATGTGTATCAAAATTGATTGATAAATTATTATTCCTACCTAAGGTGGTGTTATTGCCAGAAATGAAGAAGCAATATGCAGTTATGGAGGAAATGGTCTAGTTAGTAATTAGCCTTTAGAAACTGTAGATTTACCTATCAGTTATCAAATTGTTTTATCAGTGGGACTTTTCCTGTGACAAATGAGAATTTATAGGCTACCAAAATATGAAGTAGACCCCAGAAACTGTGAATTAGATTCCTTTTCCATGACTTGCTCATCATTATTTGTAGGGGAGGGCACATACAGGGGACAAAAGAGACAGGACAGATATTTAAAAGGTTATTAAAATGTTTTCTGATTTTGTAAGTGTTCACTTAAAAAAGTTTCCTGAGAGGTATGAGAGAATTGTTGCCTGCTGGGTAAGGATGAGTTGTGCCTTGCTTGTCTGGTTTCTGTTGAGAAGAACATTTTTACTTTTCCATGAAAATTAGGTTGACTACTCATTCTGCATAGTTACAAATGTAGTTAGAAGAAGAAAAGAGAAGAGTGCGTACTTTGAAACAACCATCAACAACTATTTTCTTCTTGCTGTGTTCTTTCGTAGTTCTTAGTGGTAGTTGTATGAATAGCAGAAAGACCTGCTCCTCGTTGCAGCTTCTGCCTCTGCTGTATCCCTAAGTCACTCTGCCTCAAAGCACTTCTCCCATTTTTTTTTCTAGTGGGGCTTTTATGAGAATTGAATGAGAAAGCGACTTTCTTTTGCACATAGTGTGCACTCAGTGAATGTTAATTTCCTAACGTGATCTGTGGGCACACATTTTTGCCCTTTGATTTTTCATGGGAACTTGGTTTATAAAAGTACTTGGTTGCGCTTTAAAAAGTTCATTGTTTAGATTTGATTAATATTTGACTGGAAAATTGAAGATTATGTCTGTGGGTATAATGATTTGATGTTCGGATATTTCCAGTTATTTATTTATTTTTTTTTTTGAGATGGAGTCTTGCTCTGTCACCCAGGCTGGAGTGCAGTGGTGCAATCTCGACTCACTGCAACCTCTACCTCCTGGGTTCAGGCGTTTCTCCTGCCTCAGCCTCCTGAGTAGCTGGGATTACAGGTGTGTGCCACCGCACCTGGCTAATTTTTATATATATATTTTTAGTAGAGACGGGGTTTAGCCATGTTGCTCAGGCTGACCTTGAACTCCTGACTTCATGATCTGCCCACCTGGGCCTCCCAAAGTGCTGGGATTACAGGTGTGAGCCGCCGCATCTGGCCTCCAGTGATTTTTTAATGTGGAATATAAAATGAGATTTTAAAATCTCTGTAGTTCTAAAACATATTTATAATAACTGTAGTGATATATCAAATTCTGACAATAGGGAAAGATAGTTTTGTGTTTGAAATTCCTTAACTCCATCTCAGATCTCCAGCAGGGCAGCTCTCCTCTTCTCACTCAAAATTGCTGACTTGTTTTTAAGGGTTATAAGAAACATCTTTTCCATTACATGGAAGATGGGATCCAAAGTATAAGGTTGTGTGACTTCTCGTAACCTGCTCCCTCCCAGCACTTTGAACACAAATAAGCTTTAAAAGTATTTGGAGGATAAGTCTCTGTAATAAAAAACTCTCATTGAAATATAGCAGACTTGAGGATGGGTTTCTTACTCATATGTCCTCCCTGATTGAGGAGATACAATACATTAGAAAAGGTATGTGAAAATGTCTAAGCACAATGATGGCAAACAGGTTTTAAAGTTCATTTGCCCGTTGTTATTTTTTTGTTTTGTTTTTTTCTTTTTTTTTTTTTTTGAGATGGAGTCTCACTCTGTTGCTCAGGCTGGAGTGCAATGGCATGATCTTGGCTCACTGCAACATCTGCCTCCCAGGCTCAAGTGATGCTCCTGCCTCAGCCTCACAAGTAGCTGGGACTATAGGCTAGCACCACCATGCCCGACTAATTTTTGTATTTTTAGTAGAGACAGGGTCTCACTATATTGGTCAGGCTGGTCTCGAACTCCTGACCTCAGGTAATCTGCCTGCCATGGCATCCCAAAGTGTTGGGATTACAGGCCACTGTGCCAGACCTCTTGTGCTATTTTTATCTGGTCAATAAGTTCATTATTATCCAATGCATACAAAACATTCTTTGTAAATATATGTCTTTATATACCCTCACAGAAAAGTATGTATATTGTATGTATACAGCTTGATAAAATTTTACAATCTGAGAACCCATATGTAATCAGCAGCCAGGTCAAGAAACAGAATTTTCCAGAATGTCACCTCATCCTGACCTTCTAATCACCACCCCACCTATGTTTTTCATGAAGTTTTTGTTTTTGTGTACAAGTTTTTAACAGTTTTAGGGAAATTACATTTGCTTTTAATTACCTAATGTATGTTTAAACATCATTAATTAGAAAGAAATGGGGTATTTCGAACATTTCTCTCAGAAACTTGAAAAAATTTTGTTCATAAAGGTACTCAGAGAGCTATGTGTCCTCCACATGGCCGACCTAATACAATGTGGTAACAGCCACAAAAAGGTAAAATACTTAGCAGTAGGCTTAACAAGATGTATTTAGAATAGATGTGATTATCACTTTGCTGAAAGAAATAGAAGTTTTAAATAGACGGAGAGACCTACGTTGTTCTTGGATGGGGAAAAAAAGTTAGTTTTTCTCAAATTAATCTATTAATCCCTGTCAAGATCCCAGTTCAGAGAAGAGAGAAAGAAAAAACACAACATATGACTTGCAGGAGGCAGCGAATAGTGAAATGCATTGGGATTTAAAATAGCATCTGTTTCAGTAGAGATATGGAGCTATAGATAATAAATGAGTAATTTTTTAAAAAATCTAAATGTATTAAGACTGTCTTCTGTAATACTTTAGATCTTGTTTACTTAGATTTGCTATATTTTATTATGAGTTATTTAATACAAAATTTCACTACCAGAAATTTAAGAAACGAATAAAACCATATAATTTCATCATGGTATGATAGTTATTGTGTTTGTTGCTTTCCATTCAAAAATTTCATATACGTATTTCCCTTAAGTAGAATTATCATACATTTAATTTTTATTCTGCACTTTTTAAACATTAATTTTTTAAAAATACTAATTCCTACCTAGTGTTTGTAACCATTATTTTTAATGATTGCTTAATATAGCTTTAACAAGCTTTAGTAAAATTTACTTAGTTTTTCTGTTCCAGATTTTTAGGTTGCTTTGAGTTTCTTGCTATTATAAATAATGTTGCTCCAAGCACTTTTGTGTTATATCTAATCTTTCCCAGATTTTAACTGGCTTAAATAAAATGTTAAGCTGTGTAAACTTAAAATAAGATTGAAAATTACTTGGGAGTGAAAGAGCTTTTAAAATTGATTAAAACATAAGTACACTCATAACAAAAGGAGTTGAAGTGACTAGTACCTAACCTTTGTTTCATTTGGTATCACAATCTTTCAGTAGTTGTCACACTAGCCCTGAGACTTAGATGTTGTATTGCATAGATGTCAAAAATGAGGTTTAAAGGAGTAAAATAATTTTCTTTATGGAACACATTACGTTAGTGATGGAACTGTTTTTGGTTCTGTTAGTATAAAAAATGTGCTAATAGGTTTAGACGTTAAAGTTAAAAAACCTTCTAGCTCTCCATATCCTAAATTACATAATCGTTAAATGCATAGTGTGTATTTAGGTGATATTGAAAATAGTGGTAATAATAGCTAACATTTATTGAGTGAGTGATATTGTTTGGAGATGAAGCAGAAATTTAACTTCACAATTGTAGAAAAATGATTTTCTATATTTGGGTTCTTAGGAGTGGAAACCATATAGACAAACTTCTTGTAATAAAATGAAAAAGAAGGTTCTGTTTATCTGACAATTGACTAGAAACAGGCTTGGAAGACTGTTTCTTGTCATTAAATGTTAATATGACCAAATTGTTTTACTTTCTAATAAACAGAACTTTGTCTGTTTGTTGTATCTTTTCAAAATTTAAAAAATACTGGAATAGCTGTATATTCAGAGTGGCTTAGATATCTATCAACTTAACTATATATCCACAAATATATTACAGACAAATGTTGCTTTGTAATTTAGTTGGCCATTGTCATCTCCAGCATTCTGATCTTGGCTCACTGCAAGCTCCGCCTCTTGGGTTCAAGTGATTGTCCTGCCTCGGCCTTCCGAGTAGCTGGGATTACAGGCGTGTGCCACCACGCCTGGCTAATCTTTGTGTTTTTAGTAGAGATGGGGTTTCACTATGTTGGCCAGGCAGGTGTCAAACTCCTGACCTCAGGTGATCCACCCACCTCGGCCTCCCAAATTGTTGGGATTACAGGCGTGAGCCACCGTGCCAGGCCTTCTCTTAAGATAGTCTGGTCTTCCCTGGAGTGTCTGTAATGGAGCACTATATAAACAGATCCTGCCACCAGTGTATTTAGAGTACTGCTGCTGAACGATATTATGAATATCAAAATATTGAAGCCATATAATTATTCTGTGTACCATGAGCACCAAATAGGAAAATTAATAAAACATAAAACCAGCAGGCCTTTTGAGGGTATTTTTCTTGTATGTATGTGTTATATCCTGGATGAGATTTGTTTTTTTTTTGCCCTAAAGTCTATGTATGATATTTAACTGTACAAGTTACAAATATGGAAAATACTTTTTAAAAAGTCTAACTTGCCTACAACCAGAATAACAACTCTAATTTTATCTGGCCAGTAGTTTCTCAGTTGAATACCAGTATTAAATTAAGAATAGGATTCAGACCGATGATGCATTACTTTTTCTAATATTTTATAATAGAGAGGTGTTTAAATTGCCTGTTTTCTGTTTTATAGGGAGTTTCAGGTAACACTGTATGTAATTTTTGAGGAGAAAAACTTTTTTTAATAGAAGAAGAGATAAAATTGTTGACTTAAACCATAAGAAATCTGGTAATACAGGCTGGGCACAGTGGCTCACACCTGTAACCCTAGCACTTTGGGAGGCTGAGGCTGGTGGATCACCTGAGTTCAGGAGTTCGAAACCAACCTGGGCAGCATGATGAAACCCCGTCTCTACTAAAAATACAAAAAAGTAGCTGGGCATAATGGTGTGCGCCTGTAGTCCCAGCTCCTCTGGAGGCTGAGGCACAAGAATCACTTTAGGTAGAGGAGGAGGTGGAGGTGGAGGTTGCGGTGAGCTGACATCATGCCACTGCACTCCAGCCTGGGCAACAGCAAGGCTCCATCTCAAAAAAAAATAGTGATATAAGTATAATTTGATCTTAATTTTATTCATGTGTTTCTAAACAATGTATTACCTTATGTATTACATAAATAAAGTAATAAAACAATGTATTACATTATGAATGTAATTTGATTCATATCTTACCGTCAACTTAATATTTTAGAAGAAAAAAAATTAGAATTTAATTTTAAAAATACTGGTAATTGCTGAAAGCAGCATTGGGCCCAATACCAACCCTACCGTTTCTTAGCTGTGCCGTTCTGGGAAATGGTTTAAGTTCTCCAAGCCAAATTTCCTCAACTAAAAAATATGGTGATATTAAGACCATATAATTAACACCATATAATTCCACCATATAATTAATACCATTATAATTCCACAGTCTGCTAGGAAAATTAAATAAGGAGATGTTATACAAAGTGTTTGGCATCATGTCTATCCAAGTACTCTGCAAATAGCAGCTGCTTTATTATCAGCGCAGCAGCACTATCACCATTAGAACAATTACCAACTTTACATTTAATTCTAAAACTTTGATCAAATCAATAATGTTATTTTTTGCACATACTTTCTTCTTCTTTTTTTTTTTTAAATATGGGAGTCTCACTCTGTCACCCAGGCCAGATGCAGTGGTGCGATCTTGGCTTACTGCAAGCTCCACCTCCCGGGTTCACGCCATGCTCCTGCCTCAGCCTTCCAAGTAGCTGGGACTGCAGGTGCCTGCCACCACACCTGACTAATTTTTTGTGTTTTTAATAGAGACGGAGTTTCACCGTGTTAGCCAGGATGGTCTGGATCTCCTCACCTCTTGATCCACCCGCCTCGGCCTCCCAAAGTGCTGGGATTACAGGTGTGAGCCATCGTGCCTGGCCCGCACATTCTTTTAAAATCAAAATATGCTATCGTTAATGCCTCTCTCATTCTAAAGGTTCATTCTCTTTTTAGGACCAGGGCTGAGGTTAGAGTGAAGCCATTCAGGCACTTGGAACAAAATTTAAGGGAGAACCCTAAAAAACCATAGTAATCAAGATATTTTAATGTAGTATTTTAAAAATTAATGCAAAGACATTATGAACAGAATATCAAACTCAAAATTTTGAAGAAAGACAAAATCAGGAAGAGTACTCTGCCAAGCCATATTGGCATGTGAGGCAAAAAGGAAACAATTAATAATACTGGTCCTGTCTTGCCATGCTGAGCCATGTTGGAGCCTCAGGCTCAAGGAAAAGTCATAAAAACATTCTTACTGCTCCTGCCTTTGCCCTAGGAAAGTGTCTTTCCTTATGCCAGTCCTTGCTTTAACTATTTAAATAGCCAATTTTTAAAGAACTGCTTACCATAATGATTTTATAGGCGATGAGCTCTTTTATACAAATGAGTGCCCTAAAAATTAGGTGAAATTACTTGTGTAGGGTCACACAATTTTATCTTTTCCTGTATTATAGTTTCTCTCCTCAAAGTTACTGCTAACCTCTGAGTTGCTAAATTCTCAGTCCTCAATTAAGTTACCACTAAATGGCAGAACCGTGATGGTATAACCCAGGTTTCTTAACTTCTAGATTTCCTTTACTTTATTATCTCTTTATAAAACATATCTGTGTATTTGTTGGCTCATTACCCTGAGACTGGGTAATTTATAAAGAAAAGAGGTTTAATTGACTCACAGTTCACTAGGCTGTACAGGAAGCATGACTGGAGAGGCCTCAGGAAACTTATGACAGAAAGCAAAGGGAAGCAGGCATAGAGGGAGAAGGGGGAGGTGCTACACACTTTTAAACCGGATCTCATGAGTACTCCCTCACTATCATGAAAACAGGGAAAAGTCTGCCCCTGTGATCCAATCACCTCCCACCAAGCCCCTCCTCCAACACTGGGGATTACAATTTGACATGAGATTTGGGCAGGGACACAAAAATCCAAACCATATCAACTATTTTAGTTACGTATTTGTGTTTGGAGTTGAAATAGCAAACAGAGGAAATGCGTTACAAATTCATTTAAATAACATTTCCTGGTCACTAATCTGTACAGCAGATACACAGAAACATGCTTCCTATGCTCTGTAACCAACTGTTTCTTTGGTTGTCTTGACTTTAAAACATGTTTGTTCTTTAGTCTTCTTTTAGAGGAATAACTTTACTAGCTTATTAAGTTTATTATCTTATTAACTTTAAGTTCAATATTGTTTATAAGAGCATCATAAAATTTTAATTCTGTTACATATAAGCTATTTTGGCTTGGGCACATTGTTTAACCTCTTTAAGCTTCAGTTTCTGTGCCTACTAATGTAGATATGACACTAGTATTAACTTATATGCTGTGAGGAATAAAATGTTAAGTGCATGTATAGCACTTTGCACAATGCATGGTGCAAAGTAATTAAGAAAGGTCCCTTGGTTAATACAACTGTATTAACCTGTATAAAGTTTTTGGTAAGTAGGCTGTAAAGAATAAGATACATAATTTATGGTCATGCTGAATGCTAGGTATTATTTACAGTCTATGAATGTGGAGTGTTTTTTTTTTTAATACAGTATTTAAAATAGTAGTACTAAGAAAGTGGTGAACAGTGATTTGGAAGTAGTAAACTTGTAATCCAAATAGCCCTTAGAAAAGTTACTGCTAACCTCTGAGTTGCTAAATTCACAGTCCTCAATTAGGTTGACTTACCAGTCAGATTAACTATCATTAGTCTTATCATTTGTCTATCATTCTCTCCTTCTTCCTGCACTCTTCATCTGGCTTCTGAGATGCCATGATGGTCTTGATTTCCCTCCTCAAAAAAATGGTTGTTCCTTTCTAGTCCCCTCTTCTCCCTTGTCTCTTAATATTGATGTATCCCAGGATTCTGTCCTTGATTCTTTCTGTTTATCTATAATCACTCCTCTGGTGATCTTATCCAGTTTTATAGCTTTAAATACTACGCATGTGCTCACAACTCATAAATGTATAAAATTTTCAGCTAAAGGATAATTTGTGCCTCATTTAGCAATTTGAATTCCTAAGAGGGTATCTCCATCATTTTGCTTATCAATTTAGACTTTCCAGGTTGGTAAAGTATTTCCAATCTCTTTTTATTTTTATTTTTTGAAGCATTTTGTTTGGATATTTAACAACATTTAGTTTTTTTTTTTTTTTTTTTTTTTTTGAGATGGAGTCTTGCTCTGTCGCTTAGGCTGGAGTGCAGTGGCGCGATCTCTGCTCACTGCAACCTCCGCCCCCTGGGTTCAAGCGATTCTCCTGCCTCAGCCTCTTGAGTAGCTGGGATCTCAGACTTGTGCCACCATGCCTGGCTAATTTTTGTATTTTTGTTAGAGACAGGATTTCACTGTGTTAGCCAGGATGGTCTCGAACTCCTGGCCTCAGGTGATCCGCCCACCTTGGCCTCCCAAAGTGCTGGGATTACAGGCGTGAGCCACTGCACCTGGCCAACAACAAGCTACTAAGAAGCAGTGTATAGTAAAAGTGAAATCAAGTTCAATGCTTCATTTCTTGACAATTGAAGTATAAAAGGACTCTGTGTTCAGGAAAAGTTAGAAAAATAGACCATTTTGTGTATATATATATTCCCCCGCCCCCCATAATAATTATAGTAGGGGAAACTGGGTGTTGACTTATACATTTTTTTTTTTCCAAAAATATGGTAGGATAACACATTTTTCTCCCTGCCCTTCCCTCATGCTTTTTGCATATAGACAACCTAAGTTAGTTTTTGCATTGGAGCTAATTCACATTTCTCAACTGGTAACCTTAGAGATGTAACTGGGCTACCTGTGGGCATAGTCCAAGGCCTGATTGAAAGCTGTGTCTGACCTATCTGGTTATGCAGATTCATATGAAACTTGGGCAATAAGATGTTGTTTTCCCCTCCAGTGTCTTATTTTAGGAGCGGGGATTTTCACCCCAGGTACTGGTTTTCTAGTAATCAGTCTGGTTTTAATTCCTCTCCTCATTTAGGCCCTTTTAATTATCAGTCACTGATGTTGCTGCTTTCTGATCTGAAATCCAATAGACCTCTGTGACTTTTAGGTCATACCCATTACTTGGCATTTTTCTTTCTGGTCTTTGAATATTTTGTTATTGGTGGTAGTGTTTTGTTTAGTCTCAGTGGGGCTATCATTTTCAAATGTTCTCTGTCATTTCTATACAGTTGGAAACAGGCAGATAGTTTTCTTCATTGCTGTAAAATTTTGGTTGTAGTCTTTTCCTGAATTTATTTGTATTTCTTTTTAACATTTCTTTATCTCAGTTTTAAAAAATCTTTATCTTTATCTTAGTATACTGAGATTCTTTATCTCAGTATCATTTTTTAAAAAATGAGATGGGGTCTTGCTATATTGCCCAGGCTGCTCTTGAACTCCTGGGCTCAAGCAGTCCTCCCATTTCAGCCTCTCGAGTAGCTGGGATTACAGGGGTATGCAACTGTGTCTGGTTTAGTGTCACTTAAAGAAAATAATCACAGTTGAAATCACTGACACTTAAAAAAAAAAACTTACGAAGGTTTATTTGAAACTGCACAACAAGAAAGTTCACAGACATAGGCTTTCAATCAAGTCCTGAGGTAACTCAGGTTGCCCAGTGATTGGATCTCAGTATTAATTTCATATACATAAAACACTAGTATCTGAAAACAATTCAAAATTTTTTTCTTAAAAGGTGATACTAAATAGAATAAATTTTGATTGTAAAAATTATAAAGGCCTCAAGTAAGAATGTAAGCTTATAAATGTATATATTATCAACCTACATTAAAGTATCATAGTATCATTAAAAATTGGTGCTACATAAAAATAAATTAATAGTGCCTAATAGTGATAGTGTTTGGTCTTTTAAAAATGGTTTTAAAAACAAGATGGTTGAGTTGAGCAAATATGTTCAAAATGCTGAAAAAGCTCTCTGACTCTTCACTACTGGGGAATATTATGGGAAAATATTTATAAACTTTCCAGATTATTTAACCTTCACATAATCCCATCGCTTGGAGAGAACTTTTGGGGAAGATGGGGGGAAGCAAAGATTTCGTTCTTTTATTAATGTCAAGTTGTAGTGTTGCTTCAAAGAAAGGCTTCTCTTGTCTTATGTGTAAATGGAGATTTTAATGCAGAGTTACTTTTATTTCAGTATGAAGTGTTAATATTTATTTGTTTGAAAAGTCTCTAAGGAAGATTTACTGTTGCAATAGAAGCTTTTGCCTTGTCAATTTAAATTTTTCTTCCCGTCGAGGTAAATGGAGGCATGGAAGAATGCTTTCCAAATGAATATACTTTTCTTTGATTTGAAATTGTAATACAGAGTATAATTCTAGATACATCTAAAATATAAATGATTCAGATTTTACATTTTTAACTTACTGAAATATCAAAATTATACTAATAAAGATACATTGGTTTGGTACTTAAAATAGCTTAATATGCTCAAGTGTTAGAATCCTTGAAAAGTAGTCCAACTGTTTTGGAGGAGTGTATGTGTGTGTGTGTGTTGTTTGTGTGTATGTGTGTGGGAGGGTATGTCTCAATGTGTGAATTTAACAATCCCAGCTTACCTGGAAGTTGGATTTTTAAAAATGTATTTTTTTCTTTTAGTTGAAGAGAATCAAGATTGGCTTTGTGTCTGTATTAGATAACACTGGGATGTAAATCGTTTTGTTATTAAAAATGTTAATAGTTTACTCTTAACACCTTTGTCCCTTTCTGTTACTAAATAATATTTTCATAAAGTGTTAACAGTTTTTAGTGAATGAAAATTAAAAATATGAACTATAACCGAGTGGTAAGCATAGTATATACAGTTATTCTAGAATTAGTAGATTACCTTTCTAAAGAAAAAACTTTTTTCAGAGACAAGGTCTCACTATGTTGTCCATATTGGTCTCAAACTCCTGGGCTCAAATGATCCTCCCGCCTCAGCCTCCCGAGTAGCTGGGATTACAGGTGTGTGCTGCCACACCCACCTGGATTACGTTTCTAAATTTTGTGTGTAATTTTCCCTGTATTTTCCACCTATCCAAGTCCCCTAAAAGTTTATTTTTATTGTTGTTTCGTTTTCTGCAATCCTCTAGCTTCCCTGTTTACCCTCCCAGGCTCCCATTGTTTCTTTTAGCAGCGTGTCAGTCTGATCATTGAGACTAGAAGGATGAGTTAAATCTATTGGACCGCCTAAGATTTAGGTTGTATGCTGCTGCTGTCATTTCCTAACAGCGTGACCCTGAGGAAATCAAAGTAATGTAATTTCTCTGTGCCTTAATTTGTTTCTTCATCTTTAAATTGAGGATGTTTCCTCTACCTTCCACAGAGTTACTTGGCGTTGAGACAATATATGTGATAGTGTTTTAGAAATCCTGCTACCTTCACAAGCATTTCCATTGAGTAATTTGAGACTTAGTTACTTTCTGGTGAGTTTTTTCACCTCCACCATTATATGTATATAGTTTTTTTTCTGTTTGTATTATAAATTTAATGCATGTTCATTGTAGAAAATATGGGAAATACAGAAACGTAAAGAAAAAATAGAAATCCAGACAATGCATCATCCTTTTGTTGTTGTTTTTGGAGGAAATTTAGTTTTGAGACTGAACTCCCATAGGGTAAGGATGGTGTCATTTATTTTTGGATTTTATCTTCTTAATCTGCACTAGGCACAACATTAATGCAGGTTTAGTAAGAGGGAACTTAGTGTAGCTGTATTTCTTAAAGTCAAAACCTGATGAAATTTGGCCATTTGAAGAGAGAAAATGAGACATCTGACTAGCAAAAATAATAATAGATACATGTTTTGAAATGACATTTTTCTATTGGCTGAAAGAACACAGGAAAACATGATAGGGTCAGTCCTAATATTCTCTGACAGAGATTCGGAAACTGGTTAAAGCCGTTCGATATGGAACTAATGGACACTATCATATGAAAGTGGGTTGGCATTTTTCTGGTGAAAATGACATAAAATTAGAAGACTTTTTTAAATGAATGCTTGGAAATTGTAAAAACTATATTTTCCTCTTTTTGTTTCTTAACAGGATGGCTTAAATTCCTTGGTCCTTGATTTAGATTTTCCTGCTTTGAGAAAAAACAAGAACATAGATAATTTCTTAAATAGATGTAAGTATGTTTAAACTTCATATTTGATCTTATAACTGTACTTTTGATAAGAGATTGGTTATTAGCCTGTAAATTTATTGATTTAATCAACTTATTAAACTTAAGTCTTGCTTACCATTTGATTTATTCAAAAATTGTTACTTTTATTTTTAAAGCAATTGCAGAACCAAATTACAATATGCAAAGCAGATAAAGTTCTAAATTTTGAAATACATTATTAAGACTAGCTATTTTAGGACAGGCTATTTATAGCAGTTCAAAGAGAAGTTTTAAATTAATATTTACAATTCCAAGACTTAATATTACCCAGAGAATTAATAAGCTTTATGCTTCTGTAATTGTGGACATTTCAGACTAGTTAATAATAAATAATGTGATAACTATTATTACCATATGTGTTTGGTAACCCTTAATATTTGCCAGTATTACTGTTGCAATGCAGAAGTAAATGAAATTGAATTCCAAGAATAAGAAATTCTCAAAACAATTAATATATACTTTGTATCATCACAGTAAGCTCTTTACTTTGAAATTGGCAGAGACTGAGGTATTTTCCCAATTAAACAATCTTATCTGTAGTTACTATATATACAGTATGATTACCACTTTTCAGAGAAGTAGGCCATCAAAATTCATTACTAAGATTAGCCTTGCAAGTAATTTCATGGCAACTTTCTGCCATGATTCAGAGTGTACACCAGGATTGCTTGGGTCATCACTGTGTCAGCTATCATCTAACTTGCTAAGCAACAGTATCAGAAACAGAATAGCTGTAACTGCTACTGTTTGGCAGTCAGTGGTGTTCCTTTATATGTGTTAATAAACCATAGAGAGTTTTGGTTCTTTAAAGTTAACGTATATCTTAGATTTTTAACTAACAGCCTTTAAAAACTGGCAAGTTTAGCTAAAAACTGTCTTTTCTTGAAACAAAAATATATTTATAAATATATTGATTATTTTAAAATATTTATAAATATGATTGATATAAGTATGGTGATCTTTTTATGGTAGATGAGAAAATTGTGAAAAAAATCAGAGGTCTACAGATGAAGGCAGAAGACTATGATGTTGTAAAAGTTATTGGAAGAGGTGCTTTTGGTGAAGTGCAGTTGGTAAGAAAGTATTTGTTTTGTTCTTATTGTTCTTTATGACATCATGGTTTTGTGATGCATTATCAATAGCAGCTGAGTAGATCTAATTTCTATGCCCACCCATGCCAGAAGGTGGCTTCATGATCTTGGTCAGTGTCCTCATCTATAAAAGGAAGCCTTTGTTGTCTACTCTGGGTCTCTTCCAGCTCTGAAACACAATGTAAAAAATAAGGCCAATATAGCGTCACATGTGATCTGCCTACCAGTTAATATTCCACCAGAGCTGTTGTATTTTTATTTAGAATGTTCAGATTAAAAACATCTGCTTAAGGAACTGAGATTTGTTTAGATAGATAAGAAACCCAACAGATAAATTTTAATAACTGAAATTAAATCTGAAATTTATTTTCGCAGGCCAAAGTGGTACCAATTGCAAATATTATGAATGTTGACAGTAACCATTACCTTTATATTATTGGCTTAGGAACTCTTCCTAATCTCGTATTCCTGTTTTCATCACCTGAGTATTTGAAACTCCTCTATTATTGTCCTTATAGTTAAATTAGAGTCAAATTCTCTTCTTCACGCTGCAGCATTTACCTCTCTTGATGGAGCACTGAGAAAAGTAGTGATCATTATAAGCCAGCATGGATTTTGTTAAGAACAAGTCATGATAGACCTTTTTTTTTTCTTTCATTGCTTCTTTCTTTGTTTTTTTTGGTTTGTTTTTGTTCTTTTTTGAGACAGGGTCTTGCTTTGTCACTGAGGCTGGAGTGCAGTGGCACAATCTTGGCCCACTGCAGCCTTGACTTCTCGAGCTCAAGCAGTCTTCCTACCTCAGCCCTCCAAGTACCTGGGACTACAGGCGTGTGCCACCACACCCGGCTCATTTTTTGTATTTTTTGTAGAGATGGGGTTTCACCATGTTGCTGAGGCTGATCTTGAATTTCTGGACGCAAGGAATCTACCTGCTTGGCCTCCCAGAGTGCAGGGAGTACAAGCATGAGACACCTCACTGGGCCTTTCTTTGATAGGTTTATTGGACTTGTCGATCAGGGTAGTGCAATTTATGTAATACATATCCATAAGAAGAATATTATTCTTTTGGAGAAGTCTGACACTTGAGGATAATATGATGAAATAGCACACTAATAATTGTATGGGTAGGCAAGCTTTATAACTAATATACTAGTTTTATTCTAAGGAGGCTGGTGAAAGCATGGATGGTACATGGAACAGAGACCTCCAAGAAAGGTTTCAGGATCCTTCTTCTCCTATTAAACATTTTTTTCTTTTTGACACGGAGTTTCACTCTTGTTGCCCAGGCTGGAGTGCAATGGCGTCATCTTGGCTCACCGCAGCCTCCTCCTCCCGGGTTCAAGCAATTCTCCTGCCTCAGCTTTCCGAGTAGTTGGGATTACAGGCATGCATCACCACGCCTGGCTAATTTTGTATTTTCAGTAGAAACAGGGTTTCTCCATGTTGGTCAGGCTGGTCTTGAACTCCTGACCTCAGGTGATCCACCCACCTCAGTCTCCCAAAATGCTGGGATTACAGGCGTGAGCCACCGCGCCCGGCCTCCTATTAAACATTTTAATGACTTGTATGGGAGCAATGGTGGCATGTTGAATACTTTTGCAAATGAGTTAAACCTGAAGTATAATGAGGATGATTTTAGGTGATGAGCCAAAATCCAGAAATCATCAATGGGAAAGATCATTGGCCAGATAGAAGTGAAATAGAACCAGAATATAGTACTTGAATGTGAAGAACACAGGAAATAGTTGCTTAACAGTACTGTCTGAATTAACCATTTTCCTTGAATTGTAACCAGGCAAGAGTAATTAGTGATCAGATGACCTAAAGTAGTAAAGAAATTTGGGACTGCTTTAATATAATTTCTAAATTGATAAAAATTGATGGAGCATACTTGTAATATTTTATTTGTTCTAGATGACCTGTTGCCCCGTTTTTTTTTTCTTTTTTTAAAAAATGACTTTAGTTTTTTTAAGAGCAGTTTTAGATTCATAGTAACATAGAGAGTAACGTTTTAAGACATTTATTCTGCTTTGTGTTCTTTGGGCTTTCTGGATCTGTGGTTTGGTGTCTGACATCAATTTGGGGGAAATTTTCACTATTATTTCAAATGTTTCTTCTGTTGTTTTTTTCTTCTTCTTGTATTCCCATTACACATATTTTACACCTTTTCTGGTGGTTCCATGGTTCTGTGATAATTCTATTCTGATTTTTTTTTCAGTCTTCCCTCTACATGCTTTCAGTTTTGGGTGTACCTATTGATATACCCTGAAGCTTAGAGATTTTTTTAATCAACCATGTCCAGTCTAGCAATAAGTCTATCAAAGGCACTTTTCATTTCCGTTAAAGTGTTTTTGATTTCTAGAATTTACTTTCAGTTGTTCCTTAGGATTTCTATCTCTGTACTCACATCCCCACTCTATTCATGCATGCTATTTTATCCATTAGCATATTAATCAAAGTTCTTTTAAATTGCTGGTTTGATAATTTTAGTGTTCCTACCATGTTTGCTTCTAATACTTACTGTCTCTTCAAAATTTTTTGTCCTGCCTTTTAGTATGCCTTGTAACTTTTCCTTGATAGCTGGACATGACACATTGAGTAAAAGGAACTTCTGTAAATAGGTCTTTAGTAATATAAGGTGTAGAGAGAGGCAATGTTTCCTATAGTCTCAGGTTCTACAATCTTGTGGGCAGTGTTGTATAGTCTTATGATTAGGTCTCAGTGAATCCCTATGCCTCTATACTGTGAACTTCAAATATGCTTCTGAGTCATAGGATGGCTAGTGTGGGCTGGAGTTGTGTATTAACCTTCCCCAAGTTCCATTATGTTCTGATTAAATCTGGAGGGCAGGCCTTGTTAAGAAGCGAATGCTGTGGCATGTTTCAAAATGTTCCTTTCCCTTTAACCCTCTTGGAAGTGTGAGGCGATTTTTCTCCAATATTTACTGTGAGACACTGGTCGAGCTCTTGGATATAAAATCTGTAAAGGTGTGGGGGCTCACCTATAACTGGGTCCCTTTCAAGTTTTTAATTCTCTGACTTGACCACCACTTAGCCCCCAGCAATTTGTCAGTTACAGCTCAGATTTTCCTACCTCAGCACTGGTTCCCGTGGCAATTTCTGCTTGTGAATCCTGGATCTTGTAGCCATGGCTATTTGTCTCTCCAGTTTGGGGTCAGTGGTTTGTTTGGTGTCCTCACCTGTCTTTTGGATTCAAGAAGAACTGTTGGTTTTTCAGTCTCTTCAGCATTTTATTTGTTGTTAGGATGGATGGTGATTTCCAAGCTCCTTGTGGAATCAGAAACCTGTTGCCCTGCCTTAGAAAAGGCATATTGGGGCCAGGCGCAGTGGCTCACACCTGTAATCCTAGCACTTTGGGAGGCCGAGACAGGCAGATCGCCTGAGGCCAGGAGTTTGAGACCATCCTGGCTAACATGGTGAAACCCCATCTCTACTAAAAATATAAAAAATTAACCGGACTTGGTGGCACGCACCTGTAGTCCCAGCTACTCGGGAGGATGAGACAGGCAAAATCTCTTGAACCCGGGAGGCGGAGGTTGCAGTGAGCTGAGATCGTGCCACTGCACTCCAGCCTGGGTGACGGTGAGACTCCATCTCAAAAAAAAAAATAAAGCATATTGATAGGATATACTCAAGGGGTATGGTGCTCAGGGGACTTGAAACAATGCCATCTGAAGTTGAAAGAATTGAAAGGTTCATTTAGAGTAGATTTGAGGAAAGAACTGCCTCGGAAAGCGATGAAGCTTTGTTATTGCTCGGGATTTTTGTTGTTGTTGTTGTTTGTGTTTTATGTGTGTGTGTGAAAATGGTGAAGCTTCGACTTTTAGAATTTTGGTGCTGTGGTTGGGAGAGTGGGAGATTAGATGACATGACAGTTGAGTTATGAAGAGCCTAAAGATAGGGGAAAATATGTATTAGTTGAATCCCAGCTCTGCCGTTTTCTAAGTCAGAGATCATGGTGACCACAGGCATGATTTTTTCTGAGTTCCTACCTATAGAATAGAGATAATTATACCTATCTTATGGGAGTCATTATGGGGATTAATGTAATTAATAATATAAATAAGCCTGGTCATAGTGCTTCCTAAGGGTTAATTGTATTATTGCCTATTTAGTATATAGATTCATACTGTAAATATTTTAAACAGATGCATTGTTTCTGCATACCTGTGTAGTTATGGAAGAGATACAGAATTTGGAGTTGAAATTTGGAAGGAATATGACAGACCTTGACTTACCATGTCTTAATGGCAGGATATTCACTGTACTGTGTTAATTTGATCATTACAATTAATATGTTAAAGGAAAAAGAAGAAAATGGAAGATGTATAGATAGCAAAGGCTTTTATGTTTGTTTTTATCATTAATTTTTCATCTCAGAATTTGTTTTGACTACAAAATATGCAGAAACAGAGTCTTAATTTTTAGAAATGAAAAATATTTTAACATTCCATTCATCTGATGACCGGACCCAAGAGTTGATAGCATGTTTGTTTTGGCTTTAATTCTTGTTTCTGTTACTTTATGCAGAGACTCTTTAAGGATAAGATTGCAAAGGAGAAGTGCAGGTGCTTCTTTCATAGCCTTTTAAAGTTGATTCGTATACAGTAAATAAATTAGTATGGCGGATATGTGTGGACTGTTCCACATTTCGCACATCTTTATGAGTATGTTTTTCTAGTCATTTGAAGAAA